>NW_022991709.1:0-36168 GCF_902827175.1 Gymnodraco acuticeps
GTTCAGGGACCCGTATGTGTTTAGGGACCCGGAGGTGCGTTCAGGGACAGGGTGGTGTGATGTGTTCAGGGACCCGGAGGTGCGTTCAGGGACAGGATGGTGTCATGTGTTCAGGGACCCGGAGGTGCGTTCAGGACAGGGTGGTGTCATGTGTTCAGGGACCCGGAGTTGCGTTCAGGGACAGGGTGGTGTGATGTGTTCAGGGACCCGGAGGTGCGTTCAGAGACAGGGTGGTGTGATGTGTTCAGGGACCCGGATGTGCGTTCAGGACAGGGTGGTGTCATGTGTTCAGGGACCCGGAGGTGCGTTCAGGGACAGGGTGGTGTGATGTGTTCAGGGACCCGGAGGTGCGTTCAGGGACAGGGTGGTGTGATGTGTTCAGGGACCCGGAGGTGCGTTCAGGGACAGGATGGTGTCATGTGTTTGGGACCCGGAGGTGCGTTCAGGACAGGGTGGTGTCATGTGTTCAGGGACCCGGAGGTGCGTTCAGGGGCAGGGTGGTGTGATGTGTTCAGGGACCCGGAGGTGCATTCAGGCACAGGGTGGTGTGATGTGTTCAGGGACCCGGAGGTGCGTTCAGGGACAGGGTGGTGTGATGTGTTCAGGGACCCGTAGGTGCGTTCAGGCACAGGGTGGTGTGATGTGTTCAGGGACCCGGAGGTGCATTCAGGGACAGGGTGGTGTGATGTGTTCAGGGACCCGGAGGTGCGTTCAGGGACAGGGTGGTGTGATGTGTTCAGGGACCCGGAGGTGCGTCCAGGGGCAGGGTGGTGTGATGTGTTCAGGGACCCGGAGGTGCGTTCAGTGACAGGGTGGTGTGATGTGTTCAGGGACCCGGAGGTGCGTTCAGGCACAGGGTGGTGTGATGTGTTCAGGGACCCGGAGGTGCGTTCAGGGACAGGGTGGTGTGATGTGTTCAGGGACCCGGAGGTGCGTTCAGGGACAGGGTGGTGTGATGTGTTCAGGGACCCGGAGGTGCGTCTAGGACAGGGTGGTGTCATGTGTTCAGGGACCCGGAGGTGCGTTCTGGGACAGGGTGGTGTGATGTGTTCAGGGACCCGGAGGTGCGTTCAGGACAGGGTGGTGTCATGTGTTCAGGGACCCGTAGGTGCATTCAGGGACAGGGTGGTGTGATGTGTTCAGGGACCCGGAAGTGCGTTCAGGACAGGGTGGTGTCATGTGTTCAGGGACCCGTAGGTGCGTTCAGGGACAGGGTGGTGTCATGTGTTCAGGGACCCGTAGGTGCGTTCAGGGACCCGTGGGTGTGATGTGTTCAGGGACCCGGAGGTGCGTTCAGGGACAGGGTGTTGTTATGTGTTCAGGGACCCGTGGGTGTGATGTGTTCAGGGACCCGGAGGTGCGTTCAGGACAGGGTGGTGTCATGTGTTCAGGGACCCGGAGGTGCGTTCAGGGACAGGGTGGTGTGATGTGTTCAGGGACCTGGAGGTGTGTTCAGGGAAAAGGTGGTGTGATGTGTTCAGGGACCCGGAGGTGCGTTCAAGGAAAGGGTGGTGTGATGTGTTCAGGAACCCGGAGGTGCGTTCAGGGAAAGGGTGGTGTGATGTGTTCAGGGACCCGGAGGTGCGTTCAGGGACCTGCGGTGCAGAAGTGGCTGCTCTCGCTCCAGATGGAGACACTGTACTCTCCGTCCGGCTGCTTGCTGGCCGTCTGCACCGACACGCTGTACTGCGTGCGGGGGCTCAGGAACCAGTGGCCGCGCACCGTCATCGGCAGAGGAACCGCCCGCGCCACCAGCTTAGTGGGGACGTCCTGGAGAACAAAACATAAACAAAAACAAAGAATTAAAGAAGGAGGAAGTGGTTCTCCTGTGCCCTGGATATGTTTGAGTTATCTTTGCCACTACCCGATCTGCCCCCCTGCCCGATCTGCAGTGCGCATGTGCGAGATGGTCCGCCATATTGGACAACTACATACGGCAACTCTAATAGGACACTTGACACAGTGACATTTGGCAAAACAGAAAAAGAACACTAAAAAACCCGAGAGAGATGAGTTATCGTTATTACAACGTGACTTCACTATTATTTAACAACTGTTTTTATTGGGTTCTTTTATTTGGGGTTAAGTACATTGTCAGAATAAGTGAGAAATGGATTTAACTTCTGTTAGACAGCTATATAACATACATGTTTGCATACATTCACAGTAAATATTTATTCAGTATGATAGCTGTCTAACAGAAGTTAAATCCATGTCTCACTTATTCTGACAATGTACTTAACCCCAAATAAAAGAACCCAATAAAAAGAGTTGTTAAATAATAGCGAAGTCACGTTGTAATAACAATAACTCATCTCTCTCTCGTTTTCCTTTTGAGCTTTGCCAAAAGCCACTGTGTCAAGTGTCCTACTTGGGTTGCCGTCCGGAGTTGTCCAATATGGCGGACCATCTCGCACATGCGCACTGCAGATCGGGTAGTGACTATGGGTCCTTCTCACTTCGGTTAAATGGATTCCTTGCGTCCCTCACTTGCGTTGTTTCCCTGCGACTAATCCCTCCCACCAGGGAAGCATGGAGAGAGGAAACCACGAGAAACAGGAAATGAGTTTTAAGAGCAATGGGACGTCCTTTCCTCCGGAGCGTCACGTGAAGCGACGTCCGTTTGTAATGACGCTGCACAGCTGATCGTCTGACAGCAGCTCTGTCCCCGTTGTTTTCACAAACACCCCCGCCTCTGTTAGCACACATTTACTGACACTAACATTTGTGTTATCTGTTGTAGATCCCAATACATGAAATAAAAGAACTCATTCTCAAAAAAGATAAACGCCATTCTTAAAATGTATAAACGAACAATAGTTGGATTAATATTGATTAGAGTGCACAATAGAAATACAATAATTGAGAGAAGAAAAAGAGATATGTTATCTATCAAAACCCAGTTAGATTAACATTCATTGGATTGCACACTTTGTGTGTTTGTGTGGATATGTAGCACATTAACATTTCAATAGCACTTAATGACTGAATGGAAATGACAATAAATGAAAATGTAAAACGAAAAAAAAAGCGATCATGAAAATGTTTCCAATAAATGTATAAAATGATTTTTGACCACTTTGTTGTTCAGATATATCACATATTTGTAACTAAATGAAACACTAATTGAAACTAAACACGGTATAAACTGAGGAGTGAGTCCCGTGAGGTTCATGTGTTTTCTTCACTCCGCTGGGAAACTGCTCTCATGTCAAGAAGCATCAGATCAGTGCATGCACTGCATCGTCCAATCAGTGAGCGATACACAGTAAGGGGGCGGGGCGAGTGTCTGAGGATTTCATCGAAGGATGGTCTGGTGGTTCCTCGATTATCGCTCCTCGGTCCTCCGGCAGAAATAAGGCCATTGAGACGCTACTCAAGATGGCGCAGACAAATCAACTTCCGGTGAGACCGAGGCCGAGGAGCGAGGAAATGAAAATAGTCGACCTGAGACGGGGACCCTGACAATCTTAACTAACTCAAAACAAACGCGCTCTCGCTAAGCGGTCCTACGACGCTGGTTATCAACTCGGTAACTCAAGTGCTCGTTCACATGAAAGGGGAGGGGTTAGCAACATTTGACCAATCACAAACATGGACAAGTGTACTGCTTTTTGCATGATAGGACACCTTTAAAGTAACGAGTGGTTCTCCTTGTGTCCCTCACCTTGTGTTTGAAGTGGTTCTCCTTGGGTTCCTCCTTCTTGTTCAGGTCGATGAAGTAGTGAGTGATGTTGCCCCCCCCCTCCATCTCCCAGCTGATGTTGAAGGAGTCGCAGGTGATGTTGGTGATGACGGGCCGTCGGGGAACCGGGAGAACCTTGAGGCCCCGCCCACTTTCTGCAGGAGAACACATATTATGTAGTGCAGGGGTGCCCAACCTTTTTTGAACCGAGAGCTACTTTTAAAGTTGCCAGTCTGCCGAGATCTACCAGTCAAAATAGAGAGGCGTTACTGACAGCCTGCTACCAGGTAAATACACACTTCTACTTGTATAGAACTGGCCTTTGTACGATTAATACTTCATAAAATACTGCAGATCCTTTATCTCACCTCTTTCTAATCTACACACATACAAGTATTTAACTGAAGTTACACAACAGTGTTGTTGATACAGAGTTGGAGTTTATTCACACGTCACTACAGTGAGTCATGTTTTCAAGAAGCATTGAACAGTGCTGCCACATATGACACAGGAAGAAAATAAAAGACTCTGAACTCTTTCTTTGCCATTATATAAAAATAGTGTTGCTCCAAAAGTATACATTAGGCTTACTAATAAGACGACTCAGATCTGAAGCTACTCAGGAATCTGCTGCCAAAGTGCAATAAAAAAGACAACATTAATAGAATCAAATTTTAGTAGAGTATAAAAAGAAATGCCTTTAAAATAGGATGCAAGCAACACTAGTTTCTTAACCTGAATTGATAATAGACTATAATCAATTTAAACAGAACAGATCTGAATGTTTGCATTCGTATACCATTTTGTACAATAATTATAATGAATAAGTTCAAACAAACTAAAACTTACAGCTGATTAATAACGGTATCTAACTTGAGTTTTTATTATATCAAAAACCTGTTGAAATGCTTCTGTTATTTTTACTGTGCCCAAAAAGCGCGTCGGCAGCCTCCAGGAATGCTTCTTTCACAACTTCGCCGTCTTTGAAAGACTTCATGTGTTTCCAGTGGCGACTGGTCATTAGGGGCAGGTGGGGCACAGCCCCACCTAGTGTCAGCAGAAAGTATTAAAAGTAATGATTACAAAAAAATGCAAAAGATAAATTAAAAAATATATAAAATATATTTTAAGATCATGTTTAATCATCTGATTCGTCTGTACATTGCTGTTTTAGTCTGTGTTCTTCTAATTAGTGTCTACAGTGTGTGCCTATTGAGCTGTTTAGAGCCATGTGGGACAAAACCCGATCCTGCCCCTCCCTCTCCCTGTTTAAGTCAATGGTGACTGTAAAAACTACACTGCGCATGCTCAGAGTATTGTCCTATTTAATGTGTGTGGCAAAAAAATAATGACCAGAGGGGCATAGTGCTGCCATCCCCACCATACGTCATCTCACATAATTCAGAGCTGATTGGCTGTAAGTATGTGTGCCGCGAAAAGTGTGGTGTGTGAAGAGGAGACGAGAGACGCGTCCTAAAACCCGGAAGTAAGCTGCGCATGGCTTCCCTCCACAAAAAAGCAATGAGATTTCTCCATAGGATTTTAGAAAATAGCTCAAAATAAGATCTGTGGGAAACGTAGCTGTTAGATAAATGCACGTTTTGTTCAGCCGGATAATATCCACATGTCTACCCTACTTTTATAATTTTCGAATCATAAATCTATTGATTAGATCAGATTTATGATAGACTTTTGAAACTACAAGAACATAAGGAGGACTTTTACAAAAAAGTAATAGAGATGTTTGTCCAGAAGGATAGGCAAATGGACTTCATCTTCATGTCAAGGTAAGACTGCAATTTGATTGAAAATGGGATCTTACTAAGAGAGAACAATTCAATATTTAAATGATACAATTACATTTTTTGGGTATCCTTTTGTTGAACTGTCTGTTTAAAATTAATTGAAGCATCAGACAAAAAAAGCTTTTGAAAATAATATTATATTTTGATTTAGGTCAAAATATAATATTTGTAAACCTGAAGAGTCAGAGCCTCACCAGCCATGAACCTCACTGCAGAAGCTTATATATAGACATCTAAGTTTTTTGTGCCCCACCACTTTTGTACATATAAAAACGCCACTGTGTGTTTCTCAAGAACGTGACTGACACGATAAGATGCTCTGGTAGCAGCCTTGCTCTTGTTGTTGGGCCTGGTGAAAATGGACTGCTGTGCATTTAGCTGTGCTCTCAGGCCCCTCCCCTTTTGGAGCGTAGGGCAGAATCAGGAGGGAATTCCGTCTCGTAGCGTTTGTGCACTGTTTTGAAATGCCGCTCCTAAATTACCCTTCTTCGATAAAGCCACGCTCGCATTGCAGATGAGACAGATGGAATTTGAATTGGAATAGATACAAAAATAATGATCCTCCCACTCGGAGTGAGAATTATATATTTTGGGCTTTTTTGCTTCTGCCATAATTGCGGTCTTGTGTGTGTGCGGACTGTCACTCCTGTTGACACGGACAACCTCAGCGAAATAGTGCACTGCCCACCAGCCACGCCCCGACACATGGGGTCTAGCCGGCCAATCACAAAGCTTTGATGCGTTCAAGTGCATTATTCTGGCACAGGAAGATTATGTTACAGGACATTAACGATAAAACAGAATGTTGTTGTTCTATTTTTAGACACATCTCGCGATCGACTGGGAATTTCGCGATCGATCGACTGGTTGGGCACCCCTGATGTAGTGTGTACTTTAAAGATTCCTCTCCTGCTGATGTTCAGGTGTATATCAGCATATAGTGTCTCTACTTTAAAGAGTCCTCTCCTCTGATGTTCAGGTGTATATCAGTATGTAGAGTCTCTACTTTAAAGAGTCCTCTCCTGCTGATGTTCAGGTGTATATCAGTATGTAGTGTCTCTACTTTAAAGAGTCCTCTCCAGCTGATGTTCAGGTGTATATCAGTATGTAGTGTCTCTACTTTAAAGAGTCCTCTCCTGCTGATGTTCAGGTGTATATCAGTATGTAGTGTCTCTACTTTAAAGAGTCCTCTCCTGCTGATGTTCAGGTGTATATCAGTATGTAGACTCTCTACTTTAAAGAGTCCTCTCCTGTTGATGCTCAGGTGTATATCAGTATGTAGTGTCTCTACTTTAAAGAGTCCTCTCCTGCTGATGTTCAGGTGTATATCAGTATGTAGTGTCTCTACTTTAAAGAGTCCTCTCCTGCTGATGTTCAGGTGTATATCAGTATGTAGTGTCTCTACTTTAAAGAGTCCTCTCCTGCTGATGTTCAGGTGTATATCAGTATGTAGTGTCTCTACTTTAAAGAGTCCTCTCCTGCTGATGTTCAGGTGTATATCAGTATGTAGACTCTCTACTTTAAAGAGTCCTCTCCTGTTGATGCTCAGGTGTATATCAGTATGTAGTGTCTCTACTTTAAAGAGTCCTCTCCTGCTGATGTTCAGGTGTATATCAGTATGTAGTGTCTCTACTTTAAAGAGTCCTCTCCTGCTGATGTTCAGGTGTATATCAGTATGTAGTGTATCTACTTTAAAGAGTCCTCTCCTGCTGATGTTCAGGTGTACATCAGTATGTATAGTGTCTCTACTTTGAAGAGTCCTCTCCTGCTGATGTTCAGGTGTACATCAGTATGTATAGTGTCTCTACTTTAAAGAGTCCTCTCCTGCTGATGTTCAGGTGTATATCAGTATGTAGAGTCTCTACTTTAAAGAGTCCTCTCCTGCTGATGTTCAGGTGTATATCAGTATGTAGAGTCTCTACTTTAAAGAGTCCTCTCCTGCTGATGTTCAGGTGTATATCAGTATGTAGTGTCTCTGCTTTAAAGAGTCCTCTCCTGCTGATGTTCAGGTGTATATCAGTATGTAGTGTCTCTACTTTAAAGAGTCCTCTCCTGCTGATGTTCAGGTGTATATCAGTATGTAGTGTCTCTACTTTAAAGAGTCCTCTCCTGCTGATGTTCAGGTGTATATCAGTATGTAGCGTCTCTACTTTAAAGAGTCCTCTCCTGCTGATGTTCAGGTGTATATCAGTATGTAGTGTCTCTACTTTAAAGAGTCCTCTCCTGCTGATGTTCAGGTGTATATCAGTATGTAGACTCTCTACTTTAAAGAGTCCTCTCCTGCTGAAAACGTCACACTGGCCCTTTAAGAGAGGTGATGAACCGTGAAGATGTTTCAGGATGTCTTTAGTCCTCTTTAGAGAACAAGGAACCCGTTGAAACTAAACCCAGCAGTACCACCTCCTCCTCCTCCTCCTCCCTGAATGGAGGAGGTGAAGCGTCCTCGTTAAGGTAATTCGCCTCAGACACTGAAGGAGTTCTTTAAAGGGTTCAGCAGAGAGACTCAAAGAGACCCTGAAACACTCAAGTCTCTCACCGTGAGCTCAGCAGCTACAGAGCAACATGAATAGAAATAGGGCAATAAGAGTCTGTACACGTAGATGGAATATGATATATTAGATCAATAATCATCAAGATGCATCAGATGAATGTTCTGGATGTTCTTCACAGAGTTCAGGAGAGTAACATCTGATGAGGGGAAGAATGAAAAGGAAAAACACAGAGACTCTGAAGTTATATAGACACCGGAGAGGAGCAATAACAACTCTGATATAAAACGACCACAAAGAGACAGAGCAGGAATTATTGATGTTATTTTACGCAGGAATATTAAAAATTCGCATTTATTTGCTCAGTCAACTCTGAAAGAACACACACAGACACACACACACACAGACACACCTTCGCTGTCACTCCGCTGCAGACTCTTGGTGTCGCCGGGCTCCATCATCTTCACATCCAGAGAGGAAGAAGAAAGAGGATCAAATAATAAATAATAAAAACTCAGAGAGAAATCAAATGTTCAGTTCCTGTGACGCTGCGTCAGGACAACATCCAGATTCAGACAGAAAGCTTCCAGAGCTGCTCCCGTGTGTGTGTGTGTGTGTGTGTGTGTGTGTGTGTGTGTGTGTGTGTGTGTGTGTGTGTGTGTGTGTGTGTGTGTGTGTGTGATCACAGAGGGGGGGGGGGGGGGGGGGCTTTAAACTACTGTAATCTATAGTTGTACAGTAATGTAGAAATGGTGAGGGGCAGGGTAGGATTTACACCGGCGGCCATGACCGTCATTGCCCCTCGGTCTGGCCGTGAAGCCCCGAAAATAATTGTACGTCCCGCTACGGCCACCATGGCCCGCGTGCCCCTGATAGTTGCTTTAAAAGCGTCAGAACAGGTTTCTGAACTGCGTCATGCTGCGTTCACAACGGACGCGATGAGAATATTCGCTCTAAGCGCTGGAGTTTCACCGGCTGTCAGCTGTGTTTACTCCTGTCACTCAAACAGGACGCGCTGGAGAGGGGGCGGGGCTTATATCCATGTAAATACTGTGGTGGAAACCAACTACGACTAAATTAACCTATTTTACCGTGATTTAATTGTAATACACGTTTCAAAATTATGCCTTAGTAACTAAATACTGATACCGGTTAGTAAAAACCATGATTTGACAAGTGCAGACGAGACGGCAGGCGAAAAAAGGGGGGGGGGATTAGAGGCAGAAAGTTAATTAAAGAGTCTCTTATGTAAAGAGATCAGCTGCAGCTCTCATCTCTCATCTCTCATACATAACAGTCTGCAATGAAATGGTTGCCTCCTGTGTGCTCCACTTCCTCTTTGGCGCACCGATTAGTTTTTCGTGCTCACGAGAAACGAACCCGTTATCCCGACTTTATTTCTCATGTCCCTTTGGGGCTCCGTAGTTTACATCTTCAGTGCATTTAGAAACTATTTGAGATGTTATCTTATTAGAAAAAACTACTGATATTTACATTAAACATTTGAATATTCTTAATATTCTGTAAAATAACGACAAACCTTGATCTTCTGAGAGTCTGACAACACAACCTCCTGTTTGATCCTTCAGTTAGCATTAGCATGTCAGAGCTTCTGCAGGATGACTTTCATTGCATTTAGAAATAATCTGAGATTGAAAAAATGTTCACGAACTAGAAAAGTGTCTGGAAGAAGCAGCGCTGAAAGGAAACAGCTGACTTGTGTTCTTGTAAACAAACAAACAAACCAACAGTGATGTTACCTCCTAAAAAACTCCTTTAAAAAAACAAGACATTTTTACAGTTTAATAAAAACTTCCCATCTTTATTTAGTTTCGCGCACAAAACACACACATATTTACAGCATGTAAAACAAACAAAACACATTTCAGAATAAAATAGCAATCTTCCAAGCGTCTAGAGTTCCGCCCGGCAACGGGTGAAAGGAGGCGGGGCTTAGACGAGACGTTAACAGGTGAAAGGAGGCGGGGCTGAAAGACAACAGGTGAAAGGAGGCGGGGCTTAGTCGTTAACAGGTGAAAGGAGGCGGGGCTTAGACAAGACGCTAACAGGTGAAAGGAGGCGGGGCTGAAAGACAACAGGTGAAAGGAGGCGGGGTTTAGACGAGACGTTAACAGGTGAAAGGAGGCGGGGCTTAGTCGTTAACAGGTGAAAGGAGGCGAGGCTTAGACAAGACGCTAACAGGTGAAAGGAGGCGGGGCTGAAAGACAACAGGTGAAAGGAGGCGGGGCTTAGTCGTTAACAGGTGAAAGGAGGCGGGGCTTAGACAAGACGCTAACAGGTGAAAGGAGGCGGGGCTTAGACGAGACGTTAACAGGTGAAAGGAGGCGGGGCTTAGTCGTTAACAGGTGAAAGGAGGCGAGGCTTAGACAAGACGCTAACAGGTGAAAGGAGGCGGGGCTGAAAGACAACAGGTGAAAGGAGGCGGGGCTTAGTCGTTAACAGGTGAAAGGAGGCGGGGCTTAGACAAGACGCTAACAGGTGAAAGGAGGCGGGGCTGAAAGACAACAGGTGAAAGGAGGCGGGGTTTAGACGAGACGTTAACAGGTGAAAGGAGGCGGGGCTTAGTCGTTAACAGGTGAAAGGAGGCGAGGCTTAGACAAGACGCTAACAGGTGAAAGGAGGCGGGGCTGAAAGACAACAGGTGAAAGGAGGCGGGGTTTAGACGAGACGTTAACAGGTGAAAGGAGGCGGGGCTGAAACAAGACAACAGGTGAAAGGAGGCGGGGTTTAGACGAGACGTTAACAGGTGAAAGGAGGCGGGGCTGAAACAAGACAACAGGTGAAAGGAGGCGGGGTTTAGACGAGACGTTAACAGGTGAAAGGAGGCGGGGCTGAAACAAGACAACAGGTGAAAGGAGGCGGGGTTTAGACGAGACGTTAACAGGTGAAAGGAGGCGGGGGCTGAAACAAGACAACAGGTGAAAGGAGGCGGGGCTTAGACGAGACGTTAACAGGTGAAAGGAGGCGGGGCTTAGTCGTTAACAGGTGAAAGGAGGCGGGGCTTAGACAAGACGCTAACAGGTGAAATCTGAACGATATGTACATTAAACTGAGTGTGTTTTCCACAGGAAACACTCGGCAGTTCCCCTGATGTTGATGTTGTTGTTGTTGTTGTTGTTGTTTAATGCTGTGTGTCAGCAGGTGAGCCATGGACTCTGAAGCGATACAGACACGTGTACTCCGGGTTCCCCCAGTTAGAGAGAACCTGCAGCTCCACCACCTGGAACCAGAACCCGTTCTGCTCCTGAGGAACAGACCACACAGTTTAAAGTACAGTACTGTGAGTTTAAAGTTACAGTAGTCCTAGCTACAGTATGTTCGTGTACTTTAAAGTAAAGTGTGTCTCACGGTGACGGGGAACGTCTGCAGAGCCTCTCCGTCCTGGTCGTATCTGAAGGAGCCGAGCAGCTTCCCCTCCCCCTCCTCCTCGTCCTGAAGACCCTGAGAACACCAATAGACACATAGACATTTACTAATCTACATTTTAACATTTCTGAGTGTTTCCTAATAATTTCTTTCTTGTAAAATGTTCAGCCCTTCCCTTAATAAAAGTCTCCCTTACGTAGACCCTGAAGTCCCTCGGGGCGCTGCTAGACGTCCCGCTGGGAGACAGAGATCTAGGGACGTGCTCCAGAGAGAAGGACGACGGGGACACACTCATCGAGAGGCGGAGCACCAGGACTCCTGAAGAGCCTCTGAACGCCCAACAGTTACCTGGCTGGACATCAGGCTGGAGGAGGAGGAGGAGGAGGAGGAGGAGGAGGAGGAGGAGGAGGAGGAGGAGGAGGAGGAGGAGGAGGAGGAGGAGGAGGAGGAGGAGGAGGAGGAGGAGGAGGAGGAGGAGGAGGAGGAGGAGGAGGAGGAGGAGGAGGAGGAGTTAGTGGAGTAACTGCAGGATGTCGTTACAGAGCCTCATGAAGAGGGTTAATAATGTGAAGGAAACTGGTTAAATGCATTTGGATGAAGCTGAGAGCTAGTGATGAGATGAAGAAAATAAAGCACCTGTATGACTGCGCGGGGGCTCTGGGAGAAGAACCAGAGAGGAAGTCCGAACAGACTGAGCAGCGCCGTCTTGGTCTCGTAGGTCTGAGAGCATCTGGAGCTGAGGATGCTGCCCCCTGCAGGGCGGAGGAGGAACAACGCCGTCAGAACAACAGCCAGAACAACACCGCCAGAACAACACCGTCAGAGTCAGAACAACGGCGTCAGAACAAGATTCAAGGCTTTTATTGTCATGTGTTCATATCTACAGTGGAGGTATCCCAGGCTCCTCCAACAGAGCAACACAATAACACAGACCAAAGTGCAAGTCAATACAAATAGAACAGAAATAGTGCAGAATAGTCTCTATACAAGTAATTGGAATATTGATATACGAGTAGCAGCCAGATGAATGTTCTGGATGCTCAGGTGTTCAACAGTCTGATGGCCTGTGGGATGAAACTGAGTCTGGTGCCGTTGGTCCTGGTACCAGTCAGCTGCTGGTTACATCCCATTAAACAGAGTATTATGTAACATTATGACACAACACACCTCCGGACTCCAGGGCGTAGTCTGCACGGCCGGTTCGATCCTGAGAGAAGATCCTCAGCGCGTCCTGCACCATCTCACGCACCTCCTGCAGGAGAACAACACCCTCACTGTTATGTCTTTATTGATATATGGGGAGGGAGGCTGTGGCGTAGTGGACTCGTACGTTGGTGTTCGGAAACTCGTTAAATGCATTTGGATAAACCTGAGAGTGAGCACGTGAAAACCACTAAACTGAAACCTAGTTTTTAGAGTAATTTCTATTTTTTTCGAGTAAATATGTGAGTTTTTTTACTCAGAAATGCTTCTAAAGAGCAAAAACTCACCAATATTCTTCTAATTTGAGCTCCATTTGAATCTGTATCTCACCTCCTTAGTGACGGTGGTTTTTCCCCCCGTGGTTCCAGCTTGGTTCAGTCCGTCCTCTCCGAGTTGCTCCCTGCTGATGTCCTGCAGGACTCTGATGTCCTGCAGGTCTCTGATGTCCTGCAGGACTCTGGTCTCCACAGAGGACAGCGCCCCCTGCAGGTCGGCCTGGCTCACATAGTGCTGCTGCAGCCACTGGAGGAGGGGCTGCGGGGGGGCGGAGTCATCTCCTGAAGCCCCGCCCCCTACAGTCAGCTGGTTCCCGTACAGAAGGACCCGGACCTCCTCCCGGACCTGAGCGGAGACCAACTCTGAAACCTGACGGAGGAAGATTACACCTCATTATATTGGAAATCATTTTAAAAGTATCTGGCTTTGAATTTCACACATTTCCTGCTGCTGTTTGACATTAAAAGATAAAATGAGGTTAAAAAGTACCTTGAGTTTGATATAAACTACAATGTATAGGTAGCCGAGTAGCCCAGATGTTATAAGGGTAGCTTAAATAAGATTAAAAGTAGTCTTTACATGATAACAATTCCCTACATTTGACTGAAGAAATCGTAATATGATGATAAGTGGCTTTAATAAGATATAAAGTAACTGAAATGTAATTATTGTAGCCTAAATATGATTATAGGTTGCATTAATTAGCTTAAATGTAGTTTGATTTTTTTTAAAGTAGCTTTAATATTATTAAAAATGTATGAGTGTAACACCTGCGTCACTTCCGGGCGAAAAGTACGGCCCCGCCCACTTTGAGGAAAACAACGCTGTCATTTGAACGGCGGTCGATACACATTCTGAAGTTTTTACCAATCCGATCAGAAATGTTTGAAAACCGTGGATTTTCTGATCTTCAAAGAGCCGGATGACGACGGCCAGTCAGGCAAACAATTACATTCAATCATTTGAAATCGAGAATCGGGCTCGATATATGGTTAAATTAAAATCAGTAGGCGAGGCTGTAATTTCTCCAGCTGTTACTCTCATGAGCGAGGCGGAAAGTAATAGTGTTATCACGCCAACAAGCTGCAGGGTCGTTTATTGCTCCTCAAACATTCAAACAAATCCAGAGTTTCTGAACTTCCTCTGAGAAGAAAGGACAAAGAAGAGCTCTGTGGCTTCAGGCTCGACCGCCGTTCAAATGACAGCGTTGGTTTCCCCCAAAAGTGGGCGTAGCCGTAAAGTGACGTAGATGTTACTCTTATCTATGACATCGATCGCCTACTGCTATATTTAACCATATATCGAGCCCGCTCGTCGATCTCCAATGATTTAATGTGATTGTTTTCCTGACTGGCCATCGGGCTCTTTGAAGATCCACAGTTTTCAAACATTTCTGATCGGATTGGCAAAAACTTCAGAATATGTATTGATCGCCGTTCAAATGACAGCTGTGTTTTTCCCCAAAAGTGGGCGGAGCCGTACTTTTTGCCCGGAAGTAACGCAGATGTTACTCTCATGTATAGCCTAAAAAAGCTAAATAGAGGCTTACATTTGAGAGGTGGTATTAGTAGTTTGTAAATATGTAAGTATTTAAAAAAAAAAAAATCTTTTAAACTTTAGATTTTTTCTTGTAAATGTGTGAAATAAAATGTTCTGCTGCTGCTTCACAATAAAAGCCTTGCTGGTGAGGGGCTTTTATTTTGAAGCAGCTTCAGGAACAGAGAGGTCCGGTTCGTCTGGCCTCTCACCGTCTGCTGGATGTTCTCCAGGTGTTCTTGGTTCTCCTGACGCTCCGACAGATCCTCCACCTGCTTCCTCACCTCCTGCAGAGCCTCATGCAGCCGCGTCACCTCCGACAGCAATGCATCATGGGAGTGACGGTCCACCCCCCCACTGCAGGAAGACAGAGTTAAAGTGAGAGCGTAACTGTTAGAAAACTCTCCCTGATCCCCGCCTCAAGCTTCATCCTCAGGATCCATGTATCTGTGATCCTCTCCAGAATGGAAGGAGTCATCACATACAGAGCATCAAGTAGTTCCTGAACAGTGTCCTTCACATGCTGATATCAAGAGAGGGAGTTACACAGTCACAAGATGGAGGAACAGAAAGCAGTATTCAATGTTTACTTCAGATTAGCTCCACGTCAGAAATGAGCATGCTTGATGTCTCTCTCCATAGAGGCTGAATCATCATGTTAATCACATAGCTATCATCTGCCTCAAACAGTCCTGATGCTCTTCCAGGTAATCACACATCCTGTCATGTTCACAGCTACAGTTGGGGTACCTTTGATAGCATGCTGCTCTCATGTTGGAGGAGGACACTCACAACAGTAACATATTCAATAAAGAAGGAAGAGGAAGGAGACGTTATGTTCTCCTGTTGGTGTTAAATATGGAACAAACTACAGCTGACTGAAGTGGAGAAGAGGAGGGGGATGAAGGTTACCTGAGAGAAACAGGAAGTGTTGTTGAGGAAGGAGAACCTGCAGCAGCAGCAGCTTCCTGTCTGCACTGCAGCTCCTGAGAGGAGAAATACAAAATAAATAAACTTCCGTTAAGAGTAATATGATTACAGATCACCTATCAGGCTGTTTCTAGGCAATAGCATAGAAATACAGATATATAGAAACATGTCTGAAGTGTTTTGCTCCAAACACCAAACAGATCATTCTAGCCACGCCTCATATCCCTCTGTTTCACTTCCTGTTTCTAAAGTGCTGATTTGGGTATAAAGCTTTAAAGAGGAGGGTCTGAGCTCATGCGGGACCCGGCAGCTACCGTCTAAACTAAATGCTGCCGTGATGAAACTCCATATCATGGATTATCAAGGATTCTCTCTGAAACAGTCTGGAGCTCAAAGGCTTTCTCTCTTGCCGGTTATACCACAAGGTGAGTTCCTTTCTACTTCCTGCTTCTTCACACACATGCTCTCCAGTACAGGTTAGCTCTGAGTGTTAGCATGCTAATGTAAACACCGACCATATTACGTCCAAAACAGTCGGGCATTGTTTCTGTTGGCAACTTTCTGATTGGGCCGTGGGTCCACATTTCAGATATTACGTCATATCGGACGCAAATCTGGATCAGCTCCGTTGTTCCCCGTTTTTAGAGATTTGGGTACGGAGGAAAAGAGGGAGGGGTTTATTTCCTGACGCTGCGTGAGTTCCCCGACACACCGGGGCAGGGGCGGACTGGCCATTGGGAATACCGGGAGTTTTCCCGGTGGGCCGGTGCTGTGCGTGATATTTTTTTTCACGCACAGCATGAAAAATTGTCCGGAAAAATGAAAAATTGTCCGGAACATTTTTTTTTCCAGCCACTCCCTGGAGGGGTGCCCACACCCCACTGGGCTGGGCCGTTTTGATAGGCTACCTATGTTCTATCTATCAGATAGTTTCACTTTCACACATCAGGGCCGTAGCAGCTGTCACTGCAGTGACCGATCAGGAGCGAGTGACTGAGAAACCGAGCTGGCAGTCGCTTACAGATGGATAAACAAGCTCCAAAGCGTAAAGGCGTTTTTGTATAGTTTGTGTATACAGTATACAGTATTGTAGCGAGCCCTGGGTTCAGAGGGAGGGGCTTACATAGGGGAGGGGGGGGGGAAACGGGGGTTCAGGGGGAGTGGCTGTACCCGTAGGATAGAAAAAGGGGAAGTGCCGTCTGACTCAGAGGTGGCGCGGCTGTGGAGCAGAACGTGCTGCTCACATTCTGTTACTGAGTTTAGGCTAGTTAGCTAGCAGGCTTATTGTTCTGGGTGCCGTCGCTTTGCCTCCACTTGCTGTTCAAATACATGTTGAAAGAAAAAGTCAATCTGTTTACAGTTCTGTTTCATATGGGTGTTGAGAGATGTATCCATAGATTTAGTCCCTAATGTTGCTCTCAAAGTGCACCAGATTGATGCTTTTAACTTCAACATTTAAAAATCTCTTCGCGGGGGAGCTTGCCCCCGGACCCCCCTCGAGGAGGTGAGGTCCACCACCTGCCCACACCCCCTGTTAAATGGTCTCACCCACATTGAGGATGCTTCCTACGCCCATGTTTTATTCCATGCGTCAAGTCAGGCAAATTGGGTCAAAATGTTATTGCATGAAAGATCTGTTAACATTAAAATCACTAAATATATGCTGTAACTATTTAGCTCTAGCAACTCAAGGGCTGCTCAGGTGATGTGATGACTTTATGAGTAATGCTCCAGAATAACATCAAATGCAGGGTTTTTTTGTTAAGTTACATACTTTTGTCGCCGGCCGGCCGAGACATGCCGCACATTAAGTGGGCCTGTCTGTCAATTAATCCCCGGGCAACTTTTTCCTCCCAGTCCGCCCCTGACCCGGGGACACATATTTATGTAGAGAAGACATCACAAAGTGCATTTTGCACGATAGGTCCCCTTTAAAAAGATGCAAAAAATATAAAAAAGCAGCAAAGATATAACTGAAATTAGCCTAAATTGGATTATAAAAAGTCTAAATTGGATAAAATGGTCTTTTCAACTTCAATTTCAACAAAGCTAGCATAGTAACTTTAAATCTAGTCAAAATATGATTTGAATAGCCTAAATAGCTTCAAAACTAGCACTAACATTTATAACTAGCTTAACCTTATTAAAACTAGCCTAAATATGATTAATAGTATTCTAAATAAGAATACCAGCAACTTGAACAGCATGAGATCTCTCCTCAGTGTTATTGCAGGTGTGTGTGTGTGTGTGTGTGTGTGTGTGTAGGTTTACTTCTGTTTGTTCAGCCAGGCTCTGCAGCTGCAGCTCCAGCTGATCCACACGAGACGTTTCCCTCTGCTGCTGCAACACCTCCTGCTGACACACACACAGTGAAGGAACTACAACTCCCAGCATGCTCAGCAAATCTGACCAACAACTCTCAAAAGCTACCAGACTTCCACCTCATTGAGGACGGGGGTTGCTGCTGTGATTCTGTCTCACCCTGTGGGTCTGTCTCACCCTGTGGGTCTGTGGGTCTGTGGGTCTGTGGGTCTGTCTCACCCTGTGTGTGGGTCTGTCTCACCCCCCTGTGGGTCTGTCCGTCTCACCCCCCTGTGGGTGGGTCCGTCTCACCCCCCTGTGGGTGGGTCCGTCTCACCCCCCTGTGGGTGGGTCCGTCTCACCCCCCTGTGGGTGGGTCCGTCTCACCCCCCTGTGGGTGGGTCCGTCTCACCCCCCTGTGGGGTGGGTCCGTCTCACCCCCCTGTGGGTGGGTCCGTCTCACCCTGTGGGTGGGTCCGTCTCACCCTGTGGTGGGTCCGTCTCACCCCCTGTGTGTGGGTCCGTCTCACCCCGTGTGTGGGTCCGTCTCACCCCGTGTGTGGGTCCGTCTCACCCCGTGTGTGGGTCCGTCTCACCCCGTGTGTGGGTCCGTCTCACCCCGTGTGTGGGTCCGTCTCACCCCCCTGTGGGTCCGTCTCACCCTGTGGGTGGGTCCGTCTCACCCTGTGGGTGGGTCCGTCTCACCCTGTGGGTGGGTCCGTCTCACCCTGTGGGTGGGTCCGTCTCACCCTGTGGGTGGGTCCGTCTCACCCTGTGGGTGGGTCCGTCTCACCCTGTGGGTGGGTCCGTCTCACCCTGTGGGTGGGTCCGTCTCACCCTGTGGGTGGGTCCGTCTCACCCCCCTGTGAGTCTGTCTCACCCGTGTGTGGGTCTGTCTCACCCGTGTGTGGGTCTGTCTCACCCGTGTGTGGGTGGGTCTGTCTCACCCTGTGGGTGGGTCTGTCTCACCCTGTGGGTGGGTCTGTCTCACCCTGTGGGTGGGTCTGTCTCACCCCCCTGTGGGTCTGTCTCACCCTGTGTGTGGGTCTGTCTCACCCCCCTGTGAGTCTGTCTCACCCTGTGAGTGGGTCTGTCTCACCCTGTGAGTGGGTCTGTCTCACCCTGTGAGTGGGTCTGTCTCACCCTGTGAGTGGGTCTGTCTCACCCTGTGAGTGGGTCTGTCTCACCCTGTGTGTGGGTCTGTCTCACCCCCCTGTGAGTGGGTCTGTCTCACCCTGTGAGTGGGTCTGTCTCACCCCCCTGTGAGTCTGTCTCACCCTGTGGGTGGGTCTGTCTCACCCTGTGGGTGGGTCTGTCTCACCCTGTGGGTGGGTCTGTCTCACCCTGTGGGTGGGTCTGTCTCACCCTGTGGGTGGGTCTGTCTCACCCTGTGGGTGGGTCTGTCTCACCCTGTGGGTGGGTCTGTCTCACCCCCCTGTGAGTCTGTCTCACCCTGTGTGTGGGTCTGTCTCACCCCCCTGTGAGGGTCTGTCTCACCCCCCTGTGAGGGTCTGTCTCACCCCCCTGTGAGGGTCTGTCTCACCCCCCTGTGAGGGTCTGTCTCACCCCCCTGTGAGGGTCTGTCTCACCCCCCTGTGAGGGTCTGTCTCACCCCCCTGTGAGGGTCTGTCTCACCCTGTGTGTGGGTCTGTCTCACCCCCCTGTGAGTGGGTCTGTCTCACCCTGTGAGTGGGTCTGTCTCACCCTGTTCTGTGTCACTGTGTGAATCTGAACCAATGCTTTAAAGCACTTAAACGTCACAAATCAACACCAACTAAGTAACTGAAGGAGCAGCAGCATCACACCAGCATGTTTGTCAATGAGTCTGGGGGTCTGAAACTCCCTCGCATCTTAACAGAGAGAGGGGCTCTATTCTGCTCAGGGTGTTCATATCAGTATGTAGGGTCTCTACTGGGACATGTCTCCATGGTCTGTGCTGCTGCACCTCTTTTCACCCTCCGTCTGAAACCAGAGTCCAGTCTGCTCTGATTGGTTCTGCTCGGTTGTGATTATATGTATAAACAGACTAAAGTACCCGTGTGATGTATCTAGAGTACCCGTGTGATGCATCTGGAGTACCCGTGTGATGCATCTAGAGTACCCGTGTGATGCATCTGGAGTACCCGTGTGATGCATCTGGAGTACCCGTGTGATGCATCTGGAGTACCCGTGTGATGCATCTGGAGTACCCGTGTGATGCATCTGGAGTACCCGTGTGATGCATCTAGAGTACCCGTGTGATGCATCTGGAGTACCCGTGTGATGTATCTGGAGTACCCGTGTGATGTATCTGGAGTACCCGTGTGATGTATCTGGAGTACCCGTGTGATGTATCTGGAGTACCCGTGTGATGCATCTGGAGTACCCGTGTGATGCATCTGGAGTACCCGTGTGATGCATCTGGAGTACCCGTGTGATGCATCTGGAGTACCCGTGTGATGCATCTGGAGTACCCGTGTGATGCATCTGGAGTACCCGTGTGATGGCATCTGGAGTACCCGTGTGATGCATCTGGAGTACCCGTGTGATGCATCTGGAGTACCCGTGTGATGCATCTGGAGTACCCGTGTGATGCATCTGGAGTACCCGTGTGATGCATCTGGAGTACCCGTGTGATGCATCTGGAGTACCCGTGTGATGCATCTGGAGTACCCGTGTGATGCATCTGGAGTACCCGTGTGATGCATCTGGAGTACCCCGTGTGATGCATCTGGAGTACCCGTGTGATGGCATCTGGAGTACCCGTGTGATGCATCTGGAGTACCCAGTGAATGCCTCGGAGTACCCGTTGATGTATCTGGAGTACCCGTGTGATGTATCTGGAGTACCCGTGTGATGCATCTGGAGTACCCGTGTGATGTATCTGGAGTACCCGTGTGATGCATCCTGGAGTACCCGTGTGATGCATCTGGAGTAACCCGTGTGATGCATCTGGAGTACCCGTGTGATGCATCTGGAGTACCCGTGTGATGCATCTGAGTACCCGTGTGATGCATCTGGAGTACCCGTGTGATGCATCTGGAGTACCCGTGTGATGCATCTGGAGTACACGTGTGATGCATCTGGAGTACCCGTGTGATGCATCTGGAGTACCCGTGTGATGTATCTGGAGTACCCGTGTGATGTGAGTGCATCTGGAGTACCCGTGTGATGCATCTAGAGTACCCGTGTGACGCATCTAGAGTACCCGTGTGACGCATCTAGAGTACCCGTGTGACGTATCTGGAGTACCCGTGTCATGCATCTGGAGTACCCGTGTGATGCATCTGGAGTACCCGTGTGATGCATCTGGAGTACCCGTGTGATGCATCTGGAGTACCCGTGTGATGCATCTGGAGTACCCGTGTGATGCATCTAGAGTACCCGTGTGATGCATCTATAACCGGAGCGAGTACCCGTGTGATGCATCTGGAGTACCCGTGTGATGCATCTGGAGTACCCGTGTGATGCATCTGGAGTACCCGTGTGATGCATCTGGAGTACCCGTGTGATGCATCTGGAGTACCCGTGTGATGCATCTGGAGTACCCGTGTGATGCATCTAGAGTACCCGTGTGATGCATCTAGAGTACCCGTGTGATGCATCTGGAGTACCCGTGTGATGCATCTGGAGTACCCGTGTGATGTATCTGGAGTACCCGTGTCATGCATCTGGAGTACCCGTGTGATGCATCTAGAGTACCCGTGTGATGCATCTGGAGTACCCGTGTGATGCATCTGGAGTACCCGTGTGATGTATCTGGAGTACCCGTGTCATGCATCTGGAGTACCCGTGTGATGCATCTAGAGTACCCGTGTGATGCATCTAGAGTACCCGTGTGATGTATCTGGAGTACCCGTGTGATGCATCTGGAGTACCCGTGTGATGCATCTGGAGTACCCGTGTGATGCATCTGGAGTACCCGTGTGATGCATCTAGAGTACCCGTGTGATGCATCTGGAGTACCCGTGTGATGCATCTAGAGTACCCGTGTGATGCATCTGGAGTACCCGTGTGATGCATCTGGAGTACCCGTGTGATGTATCTGGAGTACCCGTGTCATGCATCTGGAGTACCCGTGTGATGCATCTAGAGTACCCGTGTGATGCATCTGGAGTACCCGTGTGATGCATCTGGAGTACCCGTGTGATGCATCTGGAGTACCCGTGTGATGCATCTAGAGTACCCGTGTGATGCATCTAGAGTACCCGTGTGATGCATCTGGAGTACCCGTGTGATGCATCTGGAGTACCCGTGTGATGCATCTGGAGTACCCGTGTGATGCATCTGGAGTACCCGTGTGATGCATCTGGAGTACCCGTGTGATTGCATCTGGAGTACCCGTGTGATGCATCTAGAGTACCCCGTGTGATGCATCTGGAGTACCCGTGTGATGTATCTGGAGTACCCGTGTCATGCATCTGGAGTACCCGTGTGATGCATCTGGAGTACCCGTGTGATGCATTCTGGAGTACCCGTGTGATGCATCTGGAGTACCCGTGTGATGTATCTGGAGTACCCGTGTGATGCATCTGGAGTACCCGTGTGATGCATCTGGAGTACCCGTGTGATGCATCTGGAGTACCCGTGTGATGCATCTAGAGTACCCGTGTGATGCATCTGGAGTACCCTGTGTGATGCATCTAGAGTACCCGTGTGATGTATCTGGAGTACCCGTGTGATGTATCTGGAGTACCCGTGTGATGCATCTGGAGTACCCGTGTGATGCATCTGGAGTACCCGTGTGATGCATCTGGAGTACCCGTGTGATGCATCTGGAGTACCCGTGTGATGTATCTGGAGTACCCGTGTCATGCATCTGGAGTACCCGTGTGATGCATCTAGAGTACCCGTGTGATGCATCTAGAGTACCCGTGGGATGCATCTGGAGTACCCGTGTGATGCATCTGGAGTACCCGTGTGATGCATCTGGAGTACCCGTGTGATGTATCTGGAGTACCCGTGTGATGTATCTAGAGTACCCGTGTGATGTATCTGGAGTACCCGTGTGATGTATCTGGAGTACCCGTGTGATGTATCTGGAGTACCCGTGTGATGCATCTGGAGTACCCGTGTGATGCATCTGGAGTACCCGTGTGATGCATCTGGAGTACCCGTGTGATGTATCTGGAGTACCCGTGTGATGCATCTGGAGTACCCGTGTGATGCATCTGGAGTACCCGTGTGATGCATCTGGAGTACCCGTGTGATGTATCTGGAGTACCCGTGTGATGTATCTGGAGTACCCGTGTGATGCATCTGGAGTACCCGTGTGATGTATCTGGAGTACCCGTGTGATGTATCTGGAGTACCCGTGTGATGTATCTGGAGTACCCGTGTGATGCATCTAGAGTACCCGTGTGATGTATCTAGATGTATCAAGAGTACCTGTGATTGGCTCCTCTGCTCCTTCAGCTCCGCCCTCATGCTCTCCAGCTGCTGCTCCATCAGGACGCTCAGAGCCCCGCCCCTCTGACCTGAGATCAGCTGCTGGAGGTCAGAGTAAAGTCTCATCACCTCCCTGTGCCGCTGCTCCTCCTGCTCACCCCCCGTCTCGACTCGCTCCCACAGAGCAGTCACACTGAGCTCCAGACGCTGCAGCCCCTCCTGCCGGGGAGCACAGAGGAGCACTTCTATTAGAAAAGTATGGTGTACAAGTAGACTTAAAGCAACTCAAAGCTGCTTCAAAATGATTAAAAGTAAAACCTTTACATTTTAAGACAACTTTTCATTTGCTGCAGCGCCTCCTGCTGGGGAACAAACTTTTGGCAACTTAAAAAAATGTGGGCAAAGTTTTAATTTGTTTAGGCAACTTAAGAAAGGAACATAGGCTACTTGTAAACAAATAATGTAGGCAACTTTGAATAATTTAAGTCTACTATGAATGCATTCTTTTTGATACCGATATTGGCAAACATCAAACCGCTGTTCAAAGGAATCATTAAGTCGCCTACAGGCCTTTAGACGTGTGATTTAAAGCCTTTGCATCAGTATTTTATGTAGTTCAGGCTTTTTTGTATAGTGTTAGAAACAAGGCGTCTTTATTTTAATTACTTCTATTATTTATTAAATATGTTTTAGGCAACTTTTAATAATGTTTATTACATGGCTTAGTTGAATACTCAATTCTGATTGGTCAATTCAGAACACGTGACACGTTGTTAATCCAGAACAGACAGACCGCTGTCAAGAGTACTTTTCCCCCTTTAGTTCCGTTCGTACCCCTGATGTCGCGTTCACACCGAAAAGAGTACTTAGTGCCGGGAACTTTTACCCCCATTTTTAGTGCCTGCTGAGAGGTGGTTCTCTCCTGGGGGGAAAAAAGTGCCAGGGATATCTAGATACTTCCCAAGGTTTGACATCATGACTTGTGCTACTTTTAAAAGCAAGCAACAATGTTTTCAAATCTGTAATCAAAAAGCTCCGCCTTCCTGCAGTTGCTACGTTTTTCAAACGGTAATTAGGGACTATTTTTCTTAGCGGATGCATGTCAATTTAAATCAATACAACTATTTTTTAAATCAATAAAAACATTTTCTAAATCCATAAAAGCATTTCAGTTAATATTGGGAGTCATGTCGTTACTTTGTGGAGAATGTGGCCGTGTGATGAGCGGGACAACGAGCAGCGACGGGGTCATTATGGGGAAAATAACACCGACAGGCGGATCAGGAGCCCGACGCGGCGGGATCTAGATCTGCATGACTTACATAGTCAACTTTAAAAACATTTAGGCAACTTTTAGTTTGTTTTGGGCAACTCTTTTTAAAAGGTAGGAAACTCTTAATCATTTTTTGTCTACTTAATTTTTTTTTAGGCAACTTTTAATAATTTTGGACAACTTTGCTTTAAAGATCTCACCTGCTCTCCTGCTCCTGTTGCCGGGCGGATGTGGAGCGGCTGCACCTCCATGATCACCTCCTTCTCCATCATCATCACCTCCTTCTCCTCCATCAACTCCTTCTCCTCCATCACCTCCTTCTCCTCCATCACCTCCTTCTCCTCCATCACCTCCTCCTCCTCCTCTGATGCTGGGGGGGAGGAGAAGATGGGCGGGGCTTCAGAGACCTCGGTCCACTGCGCGAGGCTCACAGCTGGGAGGAGGGAGATGAGAGCCGCTGGGGTGAAGAACCAAACAGCTGGAGGAGAGAGAAGATACCAAAACAACATCTCATTTGAATATCTCACTCCTCTTATTCAGATTGAATGATCGGGATGGTTCAAGGCTTTCATCGTCATGTGTGCAGAGTGGCGTTATGACCATGAAGACCTGAGGCTCCTCCAACAGAGCAACACAGATACAATAGTGCAAATAAATAGAATAGAAATAGTGTAAGGAGAGGCTATGAACAGTAAAGTTCAGGTGTTCAACAGTGATGGCCGTAAGACGGAGCAAAGGTGAAGCTGAGAGAGAGGTATCTGATCAGGTTTAACACGTACTGAAGAGGAGGAGCAGAGGGAGGAGAACCAGGAGGAGTCTGAGAGGAGACCTGCAGGAGAAACAACAACAACAACAACAACAGCTTCAACAAACAAGTAAACGTCTTGTTGGATCTGGATTGACCCGATGCTGCCAAAGTAAAGTACGTCAAATCATTTGTATTTAAGTACTTAGTTTACTCAACACCGTGAGCAAAGACAACTTCTGTTAGAGTGATGTGATTAGAGACTAAATGTAATCAGAGACTAAATGTAATCAGAGACTAAATGTGATTAGAGACTAAATGTGATTAGAGACTAAATGTAATCAGAGACTAAATGTGATTAGAGACTAAATGTGATTAGAGACTAAATGTGATTAGAGACTAAATGTGATTAGAGACTAAATGTGATTAGAGACTAAATGTGATCAGAGACTAAATGTGATCAGAGACTAAATGTGATTAGAGACTAAATGTGATCAGAGACTAAATGTGATTAGAGGCTAAATGTGATCAGAGACTATATGTGATTAGAGGCTAAATGTGATTAGAGACTAAATGTGATTAGAGACTAAATGTGATTAGAGACTAAATGTGATCAGAGACTAAATGTGATCAGAGACTAAATGTGATTAGAGGCTAAATGTGATCAGAGACTAAATGTGATCAGAGACTAAATGTGATTAGAGACTAAATGTGATCAGAGACTAAATGTGATTAGAGACTAAATGTGATTAGAGACTAAATGTGATCAGAGACTAAATGTGATCAGAGACTAAATGTGATTAGAGACTAAATGTGATTAGAGACTAAATGTGATCAGAGAGAGACTAAATGTGATTAGAGACTAAATGTGATTAGAGACTAAATGTGATTAGAGGCTAAATGTGATTAGAGACTAAATGTGATTAGAGACTAAATGTGATTAGAGGCTAAATGTGATCAGAGAGAGACTAAATGTGATTAGAGACTAAATGTGATTAGAGGCTAAATGTGATTAGAGAGAGACTAAATGTGATTAGAGAGAGACTAAATGTGATTAGAGGCTAAATGTGATTAGAGACTAAATGTGATCAGAGAGAGACTAAATGTGATTAGAGACTAAATGTGATTAGAGACTAAATGTGATTAGAGACTAAATGTGATTAGAGACTAAATGTGATTAGAGACTAAATGTGATTAGAGGCTAAATGTGATTAGAGAGAGACTAAATGTGATTAGAGAGAGACTAAATGTGATTAGAGGCTAAATGTGATTAGAGAGAGACTAAATGTGATGAGAGACTAAATGTGATTAGAGACTAAATGTGATTAGAGACTAAATATGATTAGAGACTAAATGTGATTAGAGAGAGGCTAAATGTGATGAGAGACTAAATGTGATTAGAGACTAAATGTGATATGAGTCTAAATGTGATTAGAGACTAAATGTGATTAGAGACTAAATGTGATTAGAGACTAAATGTGATCAGAGAGAGACTAAATGTGATTAGAGACTAAATGTGATTAGAGGCTAAATGTGATTAGAGACTAAATGTGATTAGAGACTAAATGTGATTAGAGACTAAATGTGATATGAGTCTAAATGTGATTAGAGACTAAATGTGATTAGAGACTAAATGTGATTAGAGAATAAATGTGATTAGAGAGAGACTAAATGTGATTAGAGACTAAATGTGATCAGAGACTAAATGTGATCAGAGGCTAAATGTGATTAGAGGCTAAATGTGATTAGAGACTAAATGTGATTAGAGACTAAATGTGATCAGAGACTAAATGTGATCAGAGACTAAATGTGATCAGAGACTAAATGTGATTAGAGAGAGACTAAATGTGATCAGAGACTAAATGTGATCAGAGACTAAATGTGATTAGAGAGAGACTAAATGTGATCAGAGACTAAATGTGATCAGAGACTAAATGTGATCAGAGACTAAATGTGATTAGAGAGAGACTAAATGTAATCAGAGACTAAATGTGATCAGAGGCTAAATGTGATCAGAGACTAAATGTGATCAGAGACTAAATGTGATTAGAGACTAAATGTGATTAGAGGCTAATGTGATCAGAGACTAAATGTGATTAGAGACTAAATGTGATTAGAGACTAAATGTGATCAGAGACTAAATGTGATTAGAGACTAAATGTGATCAGAGACTAAATGTGATTAGAGAGAGACTAAATGTGATCAGAGACTAAATGTGATTAGAGAGAGACTAAATGTGATCAGAGGCTAAATGTGATTAGAGACTAAATGTGATTAGAGACTAAATGTGATCAGAGACTAAATGTGATTAGAGACTAAATGTGATCAGAGACTAAATGTGATTAGAGACTAAATGTGATTAGAGGCTAAATGTGATCAGAGGCTAAATGTGATCAGAGACTAAATGTGATTAGAGACTAAATGTGATCAGAGACTAAATGTGATTAGAGACTAAATGTGATTAGAGGCTAAATGTGATTAGAGACTAAATGTGATTAGAGAGAGACTAAATGTGATTAGAGGCTAAATGTGATCAGAGACTATATGTGATTAGAGACTAAATGTGATTAGAGGCTAAATGTGATCAGAGACTAAATGTGATTAGAGACTAAATGTGATTAGAGACTAAATGTGATTAGAGACTAAATGTGATTAGAGACTAAATGTGATTAGAGGCTAAATGTGATTAGAGAGAGGGTAAATGTGATTAAAGACTAAATGTGATCAGAGACTAAATGTGATCAGAGACTAAATGTGATTAGAGGCTAAATGTGATTAGAGAGAGACTAAATGTGATTAGAGAGAGGCTAAATGTGATTAGAGAGAGGCTAAATGTGATTAGAGGCTAAATGTGATCAGAGACTAAATGTGATTAGAGAGAGACTAAATGTGATTAGAGACTATATGTGATTAGAGACTAAATGTGATTAGAGGCTAAATGTGATCAGAGACTAAATGTGATTAGAGATAGATTAAATGTGATTAGAGACTATATGTGATTAGAGACTAAATGTGATTAGAGGCTAAATGTGATTAGAGAGAGACTAAATGTGATTAGAGACTAAATGTGATTAGAGACTATATGTGATTAGAGACTAAATGTGATTAGAGACTAAATGTGATTAGAGAGAGACTAAATGTGATTAGAGACTAAATGTGATCAGAGACTATATGTGATTAGAGGCTAAATGTGATTAGAGGCTAAATGTGATTAGAGAGAGACTAAATGTGATTAGAGACTAAATGTGATCAGAGACTAAATGTGATTAGAGATAGATTAAATGTGATTAGAGACTATATGTGATTAGAGACTAAATGTGATTAGAGGCTAAATGTGATTAGAGAGAGGCTAAATGTGATCAGAGACTAAATGTGATTGGAGACTAAATGTGATTAGAGAGAGACTAAATGTGATCAGAGACTATATGTGATTAGAGACTATATGTGATTAGAGGCTAAATGTGATGAGAGACTAAATGTGATTAGAGAGAGGCTAAATGTGATCATAGACTAAATGTGATTAGAGGCTATATGTGATTAGAGAGAGGCTAAATGTGATTAGAGACTAAATGTGATTAGAGACTAAATGTGATTAGAGACTAAATGTGATTAGAGGCTAAATGTGATTAGAGACTAAATGTGATTAGAGAGAGACTAAATGTGATTAGAGACTAAATGTGATCAGAGACTAAATGTGATTAGAGACTAAATGTGATCAGAGACTAAATGTGATTAGAGGCTAAATGTGATTAGAGACTAAATGTGATTAGAGACTAAATGTGATCAGAGACTAAATGTGATTAGAGGCTAAATGTGATTAGAGAGAGACTAAATGTGATCAGAGACTAAATGTGATTAGAGACTATATGTGATTAGAGACTATATGTGATTAGAGACTATATGTGATTAGAGACTAAATGTGATTAGAGACTAAATGTGATTAGAGACTAAATGTGATTAGAGACTAAATGTGATTAGAGACTAAATGTGATTAGAGACTAAATGTGATTAGAGACTAAATGTGATCAGAGACTAAATGTGATTAGAGACTAAATGTGATCAGAGACTAAATGTGATCAGAGACTAAATGTGATTAGAGGCTAAATGTGATTAGAGACTAAATGTGATTAGAGACTAAATGTGATTAGAGACTAAATGTGATCAGAGACTAAATGTGATTAGAGACTAAATGTGATTAGAGAGAGACTAAATGTGATCAGAGACTAAATGTGATTAGAGACTAAATGTGATTAGAGGCTAAATGTGAATAGAGACTAAATGTGATTAGAGAGAGACTAAATGTGATTAGAGGCTAAATGTGATCAGAGACTATATGTGATTAGAGACTAAATGTGATTAGAGGCTAAATGTGATCAGAGACTAAATGTGATTAGAGACTAAATGTGATTAGAGACTAAATGTGATTAGAGGCTAAATGTGATTAGAGAGAGGCTAAATGTGATTAGAGACTAAATGTGATCAGAGACTAAATGTGATTAGAGACTAAATGTGATAGAGCTTAAATGTGATTAGGAGAGGCTAAATGTGATCAGAGGACTAAATGTGATCAGAGATCTAAATGTGATCAGAGGGGGACTAAATGTGATTAGAGACGAGCACGAAATGTAATCAGAAGACTAATGTAGATCAGAGGCTCAATGTGATCAGAGATAAATGTGATCAGAGGACTAAATGTGATTAGAGACTCAATGTGATTAGAGGCTAAATGTTGATCAGAGGACTAAATGTGATTAGAGGACTAAATGTGATTATAGCCTACTAAATGTGATCAGAGAGACCTAATGTGATTAGAGACTAAACTGTGATCAGGAGACTAAATGTGATTAGAGAGAGACTAAATGTGATTCAGAGGACTAAATGTGATTAGAAGAGAGACTAAATGTGATTCAGAGGCTAACTAATGTGATTAGAGAATAACTGTGATTAGAGCCTCTAAATGTGATCAGGAGACTCTAAATGTGATTTAGAAGCTCCTAAATGTGATCAGCGACTAATGTGATTAGAGACTAAATGTGATTAGAGGCTAAATGTGATCAGAGGCTAAATGTGATCAGAGACTAAATGTGATTAGAGACTAAATGTGATCAGAGACTAAATGTGATTAGAGACTAAATGTGATTAGAGGCTAAATGTGATTAGAGACTAAATGTGATTAGAGAGAGACTAAATGTGATTAGAGGCTAATGTGATCAGAGACTATATGTGATTAGAGACTAAATGTGATTAGAGGCTAAATGTGATCAGAGACTAAATGTGATTAGAGACTAAATGTGATTAGAGACTAAATGTGATTAGAGACTAAATGTGATTAGAGACTAAATGTGATTAGAGGCTAAATGTGATTAGAGAGAGGGTAAATGTGATTAGAGACTAAATGTGATCAGAGACTAAATGTGATCAGAGACTAAATGTGATTAGAGGCTAAATGTGATTAGAGAGAGACTAAATGTGATTAGAGAGAGGCTAAATGTGATTAGAGAGAGGCTAAATGTGATTAGAGGCTAAATGTGATCAGAGACTAAATGTGATTAGAGAGAGACTAAATGTGATTAGAGGGACTATATTGTGATTTAGAGACTAAATGTGATTAGAGGCTAAATGTGATCAGAGACTAAATGTGATTAGAGATAGATTAAATGTGATTAGAGACTATATGTGATTAGAGACTAAATGTGATTAGAGGCTAAATGTGATTAGAGAGAGACTAAATGTGATTAGAGACTAAATGTGATTAGAGACTATATGTGATTAGAGACTAAATGTGATTAGAGGCTAAATGTGATTAGAGAGAGACTAAATGTGATTAGAGACTAAATGTGATCAGAGACTAAATGTGATTAGAGATAGATTAAATGTGATTAGAGACTATATGTGATTAGAGACTAAATGTGATTAGAGGCTAAATGTGATTAGAGAGAGGCTAAATGTGATCAGAGACTAAATGTGATTGGAGACTAAATGTGATTAGAGAGAGACTAAATGTGATCAGAGACTATATGTGATTAGAGACTATATGTGATTAGAGGCTAAATGTGATGAGAGACTAAATGTGATTAGAGAGAGGCTAAATGTGATCATAGACTAAATGTGATTAGAGGCTATATGTGATTAGAGAGAGGCTAAATGTGATTAGAGACTAAATGTGATTAGAGACTAAATGTGATTAGAGACTAAATGTTGATTAGAGGCCTAAATGTGATTAGAGACTAAATGTGATTAGAGAGAGACTAAATGTGATTAGAGAACTAAATGTGATCAGAGACTAATGTGATTAGAGACTTAAATGTGATCAGAGACTAAATGTGATTAGAGGCTAAATGTGATTAGAGACTAATGTGATTAGAGGACTAAATGTGATCAGAGGACTAAATGTTGATTAGAGGCTAAATGTGATTAGAGAGAGACTAAATGTGATCAGAGACTAAATGTGATTAGAGACTATATGTGATTAGAGACTATATGTGATTAGAGGGACTATATGTGATTAGAGACTAAATGTGATTAGAGACTAAATGGGATTAGAAGACTAAATGTGATTAGAGGACTAAGTAAAAATGGTATTAGAGACTAAATGTAGAGACTAAATGTGATCAGAGACTAAATGTGATTAGAGGACTAAATGTGATCAGAGACTAAATGTGATCAGAGGACTAAATGTGATTAGAGGCTAAATGTGATTAGAGACTAAATGTGATTAGAGACTAAATGTGATTAGAGACTAAATGTGATCAGAGACTAAATGTGATTAGAGACTAAATGTGATTAGAGACTAAATGTGATTAGAGGCTAAATGTGATTAGAGAGAGGCTAAATGTGATTAGAGGCTAAATGTGATTAGAGAGAGGCTAAATGTGATTAGAGACTAAATGTGATTAGAGACTAAATGTGATTAGAGGCTAAATGTGATTAGAGAGAGGCTAAATGTGATCAGAGGCTAAATGTGATCAGAGACTAAATGTGATTAGAGACTAAATGTGATTAGAGACTAAATGTGATTAGAGACTAAATGTGATTAGAGGCTAAATGTGATCAGAGACTAAATGTGATTAGAGAGAGACTAAATGTGATTAGAGACTATATGTGATTAGAGACTAAATGTGATTAGAGGCTAAATGTGATTAGAGAGAGACTAAATGTGATTAGAGACTAAATGTGATTAGAGACTATATGTGATTAGAGGCTAAATGTGATTAGAGACTAAATGTGATTAGAGACTAAATGTGATTGGAGACTAAATGTGATTAGAGAGAGACTAAATGTGATCAGAGACTAAATGTGATCAGAGACTAAATGTGATCAGAGACTATATGTGATCAGAGACTATATGTGATTAGAGACTATATGTGATTAGAGGCTAAATGTGATTAGAGAGAGGCTAAATGTGATTAGAGACTAAATGTGATTAGAGGCTAAATGTGATTAGAGGCCAAATGTGATTAGAGGCCAAATGTGATTAGAGGCTAAATGTGATTAGAGACTATATGTGATCAGAGACTAACTGTGATTAGAGGCTAAATGTGATTAGAGAGAGGCTAAATGTGATTAGAGGCTAAATGTGATCATAGACTAAATGTGATTAGAGGCTAAATGTGATTAGAGAGAGGCTAAATGTGATTAGAGGCTAAATGTGATTAGAGACTATATGTGATTAGAGAGAGGCTAAATGTGATTAGAGACTAAATGTGATTAGAGACTAAATGTGATTAGAGGCTAAATGTGATTAGAGACTATATGTGATTAGAGAGAGACTAAATGTGATCATAGACTAAATGTGATTAGAGGCTAAATGTGATTAGAGACTAAATGTGATTAGAGAGAGACTAAATGTGATTAGAGACTAAATGTGATCAGAGACTAAATGTGATTAGAGACTAAATGTGATTAGAGACTACATGTGATTAGAGGCTAAATGTGATTAGAGGCTAAATGTGATTAGAGACTAAATGTGATCAGAGACTAAATGTGATCAGAGACTAAATGTGATTAGAGAGAGGCTAAATGTGATTAGAGACTAAATGTGATTAGAGGCTAAATGTGATTAGAGGCTAAATGTGATTAGAGACTAAATGTGATCAGAGACTACATGTGATTAGAGACTAAATGTGATTAGAGACTAAATGTGATTAGAGACTAAATGTGATCAGAGACTAAATGTGATTAGAGAGAGACTAAATGTGATCAGAGACTAAATGTGATTAGAGACTAAATGTGATTAGAGACTAAATGTGATTAGAGACTAAATGTGATTAGAGACTAAATGTGATTAGAGAGAGACTAAATGTGATTAGAGACTAAATGTGATTAGAGACTACATGTGATTAGAGGCTAAATGTGATTAGAGGCTAAATGTGATTAGAGACTAAATGTGATCAGAGACTAAATGTGATTAGAGAGAGGCTAAATGTGATTAGAGACTAAATGTGATTAGAGGCTAAATGTGATTAGAGACTAAATGTGATCAGAGACTAAATGTGATTAGAGACTACATGTGATTAGAGACTAAATGTGATTAGAGACTAAATGTGATCAGAGACTAAATGTGATTAGAGACTAAATGTGATCAGAGACTAAATGTGATTAGAGACTAAATGTGATCAGAGACTAAATGTGATTAGAGACTAAATGTGATTAGAGACTAAATGTGATTAGAGACTAAATGTGATTAGAGACTAAATGTGATTAGAGAGAGACTAAATGTGATTAGAGACTAAATGTGATTAGAGACTAAATGTGATTAGAGACTAAATGTGATTAGAGAGAGACTAAATGTGATTAGAGACTAAATGTGATTAGAGACTAAATGTGATCAGAGACTAAATGTGATTAGAGACTAAATGTGATTAGAGACTAAATGTGATTAGACTAAATGTGATTAGAGACTAAATGTGATTAGAGACTAAATGTGATCAGAGAGAGACTAAATGTGATTAGAGAGAGACTAAATGTGATCAGAGACTAAATGTGATTAGAGACTAAATTAAAGTAAAATGAAAACTTGCCACGTCAGCAGGACTCTGGAGGTCATGTGATGCCAGCGTCTGTGGAGACACCTGAACACATCACCTGCTGACCCACCTGGAGAAAACACACACACTTCATACATCATATGGTTCACAAGAGGGGGGGGGGGAGGAAGAGGAAGGGGGGAGGGGGGAGGAGGAGGAGGAGGAGGAGGAGGAGGAAAATACCTCCAGTGTGCATGGAGGATAATCACTTCAAACTCAATGCATGATGGGGATAACTCCAAGTTTAAAAGCGGTAAACACGTCACGTCAAAACAATCTGAGTTTCTGTAAACTATTGCACGTTCGTGACGAAAAGAGACAACTTTCTGTGAACTTGTTGAAAGAGAAATTTAGAAAGATTCCTCCATGTTGGGATGTTCTTCATCCGAGTGAGTAGATAAACATTACAGAGTGTGGTGTTAGTTTAAAACTCACGCAGAGATGCGCCGGGATGCTGCCGCTCCGACGGGGTCATGACTGCAGAAGATCGAACTGCAACACAGGAAGGATTTAGTGTGTGTGTGTGTGTGTGTGTGTGTGTGTGTGTGTGTGTGTGTGTGTGTGTGTGTGTGTGTGAGAGAGAGAGATTTGCATCATGTCATGGCAACAGCCAAAGTGAGAGAGGTGCATTTGTTTGGAGGGAAACACGAGAACAGGTGAGACTCATCATGGGAAACTAAATAATAATTAAGGGCCCTTTGTGTGGCGTTCCCTTTAAACCCCCATAAACCAAACGGCGTGGATGTGATGCCCCTGTGTGACACCAGTGCACCCCCACACACACCTGTTGGCAGTACCTGTGTGTGTGGTCAGAGGCAGGCAGCAGTGAGAGCAGCACGCTGACGCAGCGCTCTGCAGCTCTGCTCAGCCCGGAGGAGGCGCGGCACCGCTGCAGCTCACCTGCAACAGGAAGCATTCACACACATGGAGGGACAGCTGCTGGTCCCTGAAGGCACCATCTCCCTGGGCCAATGGGATTCCTCCGTGGGATTTTGGATTATGTCACAAAATAATCTGTTTATGATGCTTACACTTTTAGGTGTGTGTCACATGTGTGTGTACCTGTGACATTGTGTGTACCTGTGACATGGTGTGTGTGTACCTGTGACATGGTGTGTGTGTGTACCTGTGACATTGTGTGTACCTGTGACATGGTGTGTGTACCTGTGACATGGTGTGTGTGTACCTGTGACACGGTGTGTGTGTACCTGTGACACGGGGTGTGTGTACCTGTGACATGGTGTGTGTACCTGTGACATGGTGTGTGTGTACCTGTGACATGGTGTGTGTGTACCTGTGACATGGTGTGTGTACCTGTCATGTGTGTGTACCTGTGACATGGTGTGTGTGTGTACCTGTGACATGGTGTGTGTACCTGTGACATGGTGTGTGTACCTGTGACATGGTGTGTGTACCTGTGACATGGTGTGTGTGTACCTGTGACATGGTGTGTGTGTGTACCTGTGACATGGTGTGTGTGTACCTGTGACATGGTGTGTGTACCTGTGACATGGTGTGTGTACCTGTGACATGGTGTGTGTACCTGTGACATGGTGTGTGTACCTGTGACATGGTGTGTGTACCTGTGACATGGTGTGTGTACCTGTGACATTGGTGTGTAACCTTGACATGGTGGTGTTGTACCTGTGACTGGTGTGTGTACCTGTGACATGGTGTGTGTGTACCTGTGACATGGTGTGTGTGCCTGTGACATGTGTGTGTGTACCTGTGACATGGTGTGTGTGTGTGTACCTGTGACATGGTGTGTGTACCTGTGACATGGTGTGTGTGTACCTGTGACATGGTGTGTGTGTCACATGGTGTGTGTACCTGTGACATGGTGTGTGTGTGTGTGTGTGTACCTGTGACATGGTGTGTGTGTACCTGTGACATGGTGTGTATGTGTGTACCTGTGACATGGTGTGTGTGTAGCTGTGACATGGTGTGTGTGTACCTGTGACATGGTGTGTGTGTGTGTACCTGTGACATGGTGTGTGTGTCACATGGTGTGTGTACCTGTGACATGGTGTGTGTGTGTGTACCTGTGACATGGTGTGTGTGTACCTGTGACATGGTGTGTATGTGTGTACCTGTGACATGGTGTGTGTGTGTACCTGTGACATGGTGTGTGTGTACCTGTGACAT
>NW_022991710.1:0-24556 GCF_902827175.1 Gymnodraco acuticeps
TAACTGTTTCCTCCTCCTTCTCTCTCTCCTTCTCTAACTGGTTTCCTCCTCTCTTCTCTTCTCTCCTCTCTAACTGGTTTCCTCCTCTCTTCTCTCCTCTCTCCTCTCTAACTGGTTTCCTCCTTCTCCTCTCTCCTCTCTAACTGGTTTCCTCCTCTCTTCTCTCCTCTCTCCTCTCTAACTGGTTTCCTCCTCTCCTCTCTCCTCTCTAACTGGTTTCCTCCTCTCCTCTCTAACTGGTTTCCTCCTCTCCTCTCTCCTCTCTCCTCTCTAACTGGTTTCCTCCTCTCCTCTCTAACTGGTTTCCTCCTCTCCTCTCTCCTCTCTCCTCTCTCCTCTCTAACTGGTTTCCTCCTGTTTCAGATTCGATCAGAGAGTCGGAGAGTTTAAACTCAGAGCGACAGCTTCAACAGCCGAACAACAATACAGGACCCCCCGTCCCCGTCCCACCCGTCCCCCACAGAGTCCCTCCGACACCTCGGGTGTTTCCTTACAAAGGCTCACACACACACACACACACACTGAACACACACACACACACACACACACACACACACACACACACACACACACACACACACACACACACACACACACACACTCACACTGAACACACGCGTCCCAGATGTGCAGTGAGGACAGAAAGCTGGGTTCCACTCCTTCACTACAACTTTCACCACTTTCATGTATTCTGGATATTTACAAGGCAGGATGATAACTCTTCACTCTGAACGCTGTCAGGGCTACGGCACGGATGTGGACATGTTCAATCACTCCTGTGTGTGCGTGTGCGTGAGTGTGCGTGTGCGTGAGTGTGTGTGTGTGTGAGTGCGTGCATGCGTGCGTGCGTGCATGTGTGAGTGTGTGTGTGTGTGTGTGTGTGTGTGAGTGTGTGCGTGCGTGTGTGTGTGTGTGTGTGTGTGTCGAACACAAACTCTGTCATTTTCATTCATGCTGACGTCTCCCAGAGAGTCTCGTACAATGAGCAGAACATACAGTACATGCACACACACACGCAGACACACACTCTCACATGAAACACAGACACACACTCTCACATGAAACACACAGACACACACACATTCTGACTCTGATCGTGTTGGGTATGAAGGTGTAGAATAAGCATTACTTTAACAGCTCGTCCATCATCATCATCTCTCTGCAGGTAAACACTGAGACCCCCCCAGTAACCTGGCTCTGATCATCTCCCAGCATGCATCTCTTCAGCCCTGCTGCTCTGAGCCCTTTCTTGAGTCCAACCAGCTGTATCTGGATCAGAACCACAGCCTGTCAGATCTCTGATAATCTGCCGATCTGAAGTGCCTGCCGTCTGCTCAGAGTCTGCCTCAGAACCACTGGCTCGTGTCACAGTTTGAGCCTCATGTCTGAACTACTGTATTATAGTCTTTGTGTCTTTAATGCTTTTGTGTGCTTGCACTCTTTTCTGCTGTAACATTGTACATTTCCCCTCTGTGGGACGTATAAAGGTTCTGGTTCTGACTCTGACTCTGATTCTGACTCTGGTTCTGATCTGACCTGACTCTGGTTCTGACTCTGGTTCTGATCTGACTCTGTTCTGACTATGGTTCTGATCTGACTCTGACTCTGGTTCTGATCTGACTCTGTTCTGACTCTGGTTCTGATCTGACTCTGACTCTGGTTCTGATCTGACTCTGTTCTGACTCTGGTTCTGATCTGACTCTGACTCTGGTTCTGATCTGACTCTGACTCTGACTCTGGTTCTGACTCTGGTTCTGATCTGACTCTGACTCTGACTCTGATTCTGACTCTGGTTCTGATCTGACTCTGACTCTGGTTCTGACTCTGGTTCTGATCTGACTCTGATTCTGACTCTGGTTCTGATCTGACTCTGACTCTGGTTCTGACTCTGGTTCTGATCTGACTCTGATTCTGACTCTGGTTCTGATCTGACTCTGACTCTGATTCTGACTCTGGTTCTGACTCTGGTTATGATCTGACTCTGGTTCTGATCTGACTCTGACTCTGATTCTGATCTGACTCTGGTTCTGATCTGACTCTGACTCTGATTCTGACTCTGGTTCTGATCTGACTCTGGTTCTGACTCTGGTTCTGATCTGACTCTGGTTCTGACTCTGGTTCTGATCTGACTCTGGTTCTGATCTGACTCTGACTCTGATTCTGACTCTGGTTCTGACTCTGGTTCTGACTCTGGTTCTGATCTGACTCTGACTCTGGTTCTGACTCTGGTTCTGACTCTGACTCTGGTTCTGGTTCTGATCTGACTCTGGTTCTGACTCTGGTTCTGACTCTGGTTCTGATCTGACTCTGGTTCTGATCTGACTCTGACTCTGGTTCTGACTCTGGTTCTGATCTGACTCTGACTCTGGTTCTGTCTCTGGTTCTGTCTCTGGTACTGACTCTGGTTCTGATCTGACTGACTCTGGTTCTGATCTGACTCTGGTTCTGACTCTGGTTCTGATCTGACTCTGGTTCTGACTCTGGTTCTGATCTGACTCTGGTTCTGATCTGACTCTGGTTCTGATCTGACTCTGGTTCTGACTCTGGTTCTGATCTGACTCTGGTTCTGACTCTGGTTCTGATCTGACTCTGGTTCTGACTCTGGTTCTGATCTGACTCTGACTCTGATTCTGACTCTGGTTCTGATCTGACTCTGACTCTGATTCTGACTCTGGTTCTGATCTGACTCTGACTCTGATTCTGACTCTGGTTCTGATCTGACTCTGACTCTGGTTCTGACTCTGGTTCTGATCTGACTCTGATTCTGACTCTGGTTCTGATCTGACTCTGGTTCTGATCTGACTCTGACTCTGATTCTGACTCTGGTTCTGACTCTGGTTCTGATCTGACTCTGACTCTGATTCTGATCTGACTCTGGTTCTGATCTGACTCTGGTTCTGATCTGACTCTGACTCTGATTCTGATCTGACTCTGGTTCTGATCTGACTCTGGTTCTGATCTGACTCTGACTCTGATTCTGACTCTGGTTCTGACTCTGGTTCTGATCTGACTCTGGTTCTGATCTGACTCTGACTCTGGTTCTGACTCTGGTTCTGATCTGACTCTGACTCTGGTTCTGACTCTGGTTCTGACTCTGGTTCTGACTCTGACTCTGGTTCTGACTCTGGTTCTGATCTGACTCTGGTTCTGACTCTGGTTCTGACTCTGGTTCTGATCTGACTCTGGTTCTGATCTGACTCTGACTCTGGTTCTGACTCTGGTTCTGATCTGACTCTGACTCTGGTTCTGACTCTGGTTCTGACTCTGGTTCTGACTCTGGTTCTGACTCTGGTTCTGATCTGACTCTGGTTCTGACTCTGTATCTGGTTCTGACTCTGGTTCTGATCTGACTCTGACTCTGACTCTGGTTCTGACTCTGGTTCTGACTCTGGTTCTGACTCTGGTTCTGACTCTGGTTCTGATCTGACTCTGACTCTGGTTCTGACTCTGTCTCTGGTTCTGACTCTGGTTCTGATCTGACTCTGGTTCTGATCTGACTCTGGTTCTGACTCTGGTTCTGACTCTGGTTCTGACTCTGGTTCTGACTCTGGTTCTGATCTGACTCTGGTTCTGATCTGACTCTGGTTCTGATCTCACTCTGACTCTGGTTCTGATCTGACTCTGACTCTGGTTCTGATCTGACTCTGGTTCTTACTCTAGTTCTGATCTGACTCTGGTTCTGACTCTCGTTCTGATCTGACTCTGGTTCTGACTCTGGTTCTGACTCTGACTCTGGTTCTGACTCTGGTTCTGACTCTGACTCTGGTTCTGACTCTGGTTCTGATCTGACTCTGGTTCTGACTCTGAAAGTCAGAATTGAAAGATTTTGATAAAAACAATTGAAGAATTTTCCGCTTTGGAAAAAGTCAGAATTTTGAGGCAAAAAAGTGAAAATGCTGAAAAAAAAATCAATTTAGAAAAAAATTGTCGAGCGAATTTTTGGATTTTAAACAAATGAAGAAAATCGAGAAAAAAATGAAGTCTTCTCAGATTTGTTTTTGTCACAGTCCTGATCAGAGCGTACGGCGTCCGACAAGCGCCGCACGAGCGCTGAGACGATGATAGAAACACACAAATGTTCAGCGTTTGGTTTCTGCAGGTCTTAAGGCCCGACCAAGCAGTCGCCAGAGAACTCGCCGACGCCGACTGTTGCGTTGGCGAGTTCTCCTGCGGCCATGTGTCGCACTGGAACACACCGCAAAGACTTCAGCCGAGCACGTACGAACTGCGCATGCGTGAGCAATAACTCTCCTTACCAGCAGGCGGCGGTCGTGTGTGTTCGTCATTCAAAAGAGGCAACAACCGTGATCTAAACAAACAACAAATAGCGTGTGCGTTCCATTTTCACTCTCGTCCATCGAAAACATGTTTCGTGCGGCACTGGAGCTCAGCCATTGGAGTGTTGCTCGTGGAAGACGTTCTCAAGCAACCGTTTCGCTTCTCATGCTCTGATTCGCTAGCTGAACAGCCAATCAGAGTGATTTCTTTGTCCGACTGCCTGTGGCCGACGCACGGCCGATTCAACATGTTGAATCGGCCGTGCGTCGGCCATGAAAGGCCAAATAAGGCGTGTCACGGCCGGCGGTGCGGGACACACCAAATTGAGTTTGGGCGACAGGGCACGCTTCGTCGTCCGACTAACGAAAACGGCCGATTTCGTCCTGGTGTGTCCGGGCCTTTAGATGCGCTGCCATGTCTCCCCAAGCTGCTGAGTGTTCTCTAAACGCTGCACGAGTTGTTGTGCAGATGTTCCTTCATGTGGAACGTTTGGGTTTACCTGCATCCTTCCTGAAGCTGCCTCTCCCGATGGAGGAGTTGTGGTTGTAGAGTGTTTGCACCTGTCGGCCTCCGTTTATCAAAACAGACGTTTCTAACAACTTGAGATTGCAGGTTATTTCCCAGCAGCTCTGAATCTGGGACAGAGCGCTGGCGGTAATGGCTGTGTGATTGAGGTTGTTCAGAAACTCTTTTGTTCACCTTCTTGTGGCTCTTGAGGACGGAGGGCGTGACGAAGGCTTTCTCACACAGGTCACACTTGTACTTCTTGTGTCCGTCGTGCACGACCTGGATGTGCACGTTCAGCGTGTCCTTCCTCTTGAAGGTGGCGTCGCACTGATCGCACTTAAAGGTCCTCTCACCTGCGGGGACATTGAGAGAGAGACATCTGCAGTTTACTATTGTGGAGCCTCTAAACACACACCATCATCACCGTCATCATCATCATCACCATCATCATCCTCACAGCCAGAGCAAACCCAGTTTCTGCAACAACAGAGCAAAGAGGCTGCAGACACACAAACAAGCTCCTCACCCCGTCTGGACTCAACAGGCGAGACGCCTCATAACGTTTGGGCTGTTTGTAGCTTTGGAGATAAAGTTGACATTTTAAGACTGCAGACAGACTCTGAGCTGCAGACAGGCTCTGAGCTGCAGACAGACTCTGAGCTGCAGACAGACTCTGAGCTGCAGACAGGCTCTGAGCTGCAGACTCTGAGCTGCAGACAGACTCTGAGCTGCAGACAGGCTCTGAGCTGCAGACTCTGAGCTGCAGACAGACTCTGAGCTGCAGACAGGCTCTGAGCTGCAGACAGGCTCTGAGCTGCAGACAGGCTCTGAGCTGCAGACAGACTCTGAGCTGCAGACAGACTCTGAGCTGCAGACAGGCTCTGAGCTGCAGCTCAGAGCCTGTCTGCAGCTCAGAGTCTGCAGCTCAGAGTCTGCAGCTCAGAGCCTGTCTGCAGCTCAGAGCCTGTCTGCAGCTCAGAGTCTGTCTGCAGCTCAGAGTCTGTCTGCAGCTCAGAGTCTGTCTGCAGTCTTAAAATGTCAACTTTATCTCCAAAGCTCCAAACAGCCCAAACGTTATGAGGCGTCTCGCCTGTTGAGTCCAGACGGGGTGAGGAGCTTGTTGTCACATCGCGGGGGAAACTGCTCCGCCGCATGTTTCTCTCTCAGCTGCTCTGCAAACAACCGGCCTATTGTCCTGCAGGCACATCATTCAATATCCAGGCCGTGTGTGTGTGTGTGTGTGTGTGTGTGTGTGTGTGTGTGTGTGTGTGTGTGTGTGTGTGTGTGTGTGTGTGTGTGTGTGTGTGTGTTCCTGTTACAAGGCCGCTGACGGTCAGCTCTATAAAGTGGGACAGCAGTGTAAGTGTTTTCACTTTAATGGAAACACTTGCTGATAATTATTGTCAGCGACGCCCCCGCACAAAGGTTTCATTATAACTCACAGCTTCAGACTGGTGTTAAACACACACACACACACACACACACACACACACACACACACACACACATAGAGACACACACACACACACACACACACACACACACACAGAGAGACACACACACACAGAGACACACACACACAGACACACACACACAGAGACACACACAGACACACACACAGACAGAGAGACACACACAGAGAGACACACACACACAGAGACACACACAGACAGACACACACACAGAGACACACACACACAGACACACACACACACACACACACACACACACACACAGAGAGACACACACAGACACATACACACACACACACAGAGAGACACACACACACAGACACACACACACACACAGAGAGACACACACAGACACATACACACACACACACAGAGAGACACACACACACACACACAGAGACACACACACACAGACACACACACACAGAGACACACACACACAGAGAGACACACACACAGAGAGACACACACACAGAGACACACACACACAGACACACACACAGACACACACACACAGACACACACACACACAGAGACACACACACAGACACACACAGAGAGAGACACACACAGACACATACACACAGACACATACACACAGACACACACACACACAGACACACACACACACACACAGAGAGACACACACACACAGAGACACACACACACACACACAGACACACACACAGACAGAGAGACACACACAGAGAGACACACACACACAGAGAGACACACACACACAGAGACACACACAGACAGACACACACACACACAGAGACACACACACACAGACACACACACACACACACACAGAGAGAGACACACACAGACACATACACACACACACACACACACACACACACAGAGAGAACACACACACACAGACACACACACAGACACACACACACAGAGACACACACACACAGAGAGACACACACCACACACACACACACACACAGAGAGACACACACAGAGACACACACACACAGACACACACACAGACACACACACAGAGACACACACACAGAGACACACACACACACACACACACACACAGACACACACACACAGAGACACACACACACACACACACAGACACACACACACAGAGACACACACACACACACACACACACACACACACACACACAGACAGACAGACACACACACACACACACACACAGAGAGACACACACAGAGACAACACACACACAGACACACACACAGACACACACACAGAGACACACACACACAGACACACACACACAGAGACACACACACACACACACACACACACACACACACACACACACACAGAGAGTAACGTATACACTGGATCTGGATTACTTAAATCCAACAAGGAATAATGGATTTTCACAAAGAGCTGAAACATTCGAGGAAAATGTGAAGATTTTTGAGATTTTGACAATAAGTCAAATTCAGATGTTCATTAAAAAATAGCAGATTTTGATAAAAAGGTGAATGATAACATTTTCTGCAAAAAAGTCAGAATTGAAAGATTTTGAAAAAACGATTGAAGAATTTTCCGAAGAAAAACATATGTGAGCGAATTTTTAGATTTCTAAACAAATGAAGAATTTCGAGAAAAAAGAAAAAGTCGGAATTTAAAAGAAAGTCAGAATTTGAACAAAAAATTGTCAAAATGTTGAGATTTTGAGGGAAAAAATGAATTTTGATATATATTGTTTTTATCCGTATTTTGCGACATTTTAAAGAAAAAGTTTGCAAATGTTTAGATTTCGAAACATATGAAGAATTTGGAGAGAAAAAACGAGGACTTGGATCAGCAGGTGAGAAAGGGGACGGGGCCTAATAAAGGTGTACAGGTACTCACTGTTGTGGATCAGCAGGTGGGAAAGGGGGCGGGGCCTAATAAAGGTGTACAGGTACTCACTGTTGTGGATCAGCAGGTGGGAAAGGGGGCGGGGCCTAATAAAGGTGTACAGGTACTCACTGTTGTGGATCAGCAGGTGGGAAAGGGGGCGGGGCTTAATACAGGTGTGTGTGATGGTACTCACTGATGTGGATCAGCAGGTGGGAAAGGGGGCGGGGCTTAATAAAGGTGTATAGGTACTCACTGTTGTGGATCAGCAGGTGGGAAAGGGGGCGGGGCCTAATAAAGGTGTACAGGTACTCACTGTTGTGGATCAGCAGGTGGGAAAGGGGGCGGGGCCTAATAAAGGTGTACAGGTACTCACTGTTGTGGATCAGCAGGTGGGAAAGGGGGCGGGGGCTTAATAAAGGTGTATAGGTACTCACTGTTGTGGATCAGCAGGTGGGAAAGGGGGCGGGGCCTAATAAAGGTGTACAGGTACTCACTGTTGTGGATCAGCAGGTGGGAAAGGGGGCGGGGCCCTAATAAAGGTGTACAGGTACTCACTGTTGTGGATCAGCAGGTGGGAAAGGGGGCGGGGCTTAATAAAGGTGTATAGGTACTCACTGTTGTGGATCAGCAGGTGGGAAAGGGGGCGGGGGCCTAATAAAGGTGTACAGGTACTCACTGTTGTGGATCAGCAGGTGGGAAAGGGGGCGGGGCCTAATAAAGGTGTACAGGTACTCACTGTTGTGGATCAGCAGGTGGGAAAGGGGGCGGGGCTTAATACAGGTGTGTGTGATGGTACTCACTGATGTGGATCAGCAGGTGGGAAAGGGGGCGGGGCTTAATAAAGGTGTATAGGTACTCACTGTTGTGGATCAGCAGGTGAGAAAGGGGGCGGGGCCTAATAAAGGTGTACAGGTACTCACTGTTGTGGATCAGCAGGTGAGAAAGGGGGCGGGGCCTAATAAAGGTGTACAGGTACTCACTGTTGTGGATCAGCAGGTGGGAAAGGGGGCGGGGCTTAATACAGGTGTGTGTGATGGTACTCACTGATGTGGATCAGCAGGTGGGAAAGGGGGCGGGGCTTAATACAGGTGTGTGATGGTACTCACTGTTGTGGATCAGCAGGTGGGAAAAGGGGCGGGGCTTAATACAGGTGTGTGATGGTACTCACTGATGTGGATCAGCAGGTGGGAAAGGGGGTGGGGCTTAATACAGGTGTGTGATGGTACTCACTGTTGTGGATCAGCAGGTGGGAAAGGGGGCGGGGCTTAATACAGGTGTGTGATGGTACTCACTGTTGTGGATCAGCAGGTGGCGCTGCAGGGAGAACGGCGTCCTGAACAAGGCTTTGCACTCGTCACACTGGAAGGGTCTCTCCTCAGAGTGGGTCTGCAGAGAGAGTTTACACACAGTTAGGAGAACCAATCAGAACAGAGTTAGGAGAACCAATCATGCTCTTGATGTCTTTCGTTTTTGTAAAGCACTTTGAATAGCCTTGAAAAGAGCTGTATAAATAAACGTTCCTTTCCTTGATGAGGACGAGCAGCTGGAGGGGCTTTAAGTTCAAAGTGCTTCTGTTTCCCCCTTAAACCCAACCTATCTGTCTGAGTGACAGCCCGATCCCACAGATAACAGCCTCCAGGGGGGGGGGGACCCCACAGATAGCAGCCTCCAGGGGGGGGGGGGGGGGCACAGATAACAGCCTCCAGGGGGGGGGGACCCCACAGATAACAGCCTCCAGGGGGGGGGGGGACCCCACAGATAAAAGCCTCCAGGGGGGGGGACCCCACAGATAACAGCCTCCAGGGGGGGGGGACCCCACAGATAACAGCCTCCAGGGGGGGGGGGGACCCCACAGATAACAGCCTCCAGGGGGGGGACCCCACAGATAACAGCCTCCAGGGGGGGGGGCCACAGATAACAGCCTCCAGGGGGGGGGGACCCCACAGATAACAGCCTCCAGGGGGGGGGGGGACCCCACAGATAACAGCCTCCAGGGGGGGGGACCCCACAGATAACAGCCTCCAGGGGGGGGGGGGACCCCACAGATAACAGCCTCCAGGGGGGGGGGACCCCAAAGATAACATTTCTTTTTAAAAGTCAACATTTTGAGATTTTCTTAAAAAGGAGAGGATTCAGACATTTTGAGAACATGAATAGAATTTGAATAATTCTCAGAAAAAGTCAAAATTCTGAGAATTTGAGGAAAAAGTCAGAATGTAATGATTTTCTAAAGAAAGTCTAAATTTGGGGGAAAAAGTCAGATTGCTGAGATTTTGAGAAATAAAAAGTATTTAGCGATTTCCAGAAAAAGTCAGAATGTTGATTTGAAAAAAACACACACACACAAACGGATTGTAAAGAAATTGTGACGGGACCAACGAGACCCTGATGGATTACAGCCGCCACAATAAATAATAATAAACCCCCCCCCCCTCGCAGGAAGCTCCAATAAGAGAGCAGTAGAGCTGTGGGGCTGATTATAGAGGAAGGGGGTCTTTCATTTAGACAGAGAAAGAGTGTTTGAGAGTTCATTCTGAGTTCTTCAATCAGGAACTTCAATTTAGAAAAACGTATTTGTTGTTTGAGGTGCAAAATATGACTCAGCAGCTTTAAGACATGAAGACACTATTATTTCCTGCTTCGCTCTAATGCAGTATTTACAACGAAAAGTGGGCGGGGCTTAATTTAGACGTTAGCGCCCTTATGTTATATTTACCTATAAAACCCTCATATCATATATACCAGACGTCTCTACACACCTTTACATGCAGGAATAATAATAATATTAAATATGAACCCCCATGTTGGGAAAACACTGAGTGTCCTCCTCCAACATGAGAGTAGCATGCTAACAAAGGTATCCCAACTGTAGCTGAGAACATGACAGGATGTGTGATGACCTAGAAGAGCATCAGGACTGTTTGAGGCAGATGATAGCTCTGTGATTAACATGATGATTCAGCCTCTATGGAGAGAGACATCAAGCATGCTCATTTCTGACGTGGAGCTAATCTGAAGTAAACATTGAATACTGCTTTCTATTCCTCCATCTTGTGACTGTGTAACTCCCTCTCTTGGATATCAGCATGTGAAGGACACTGTTCAGGAACTAGTTGATGCTCTGTATGTGATGACTCCTTCCCTTCTGGAGAGGATCACAGATACATGGATCCTGAGGCTGAAGCTCAAGCCGGAGACCAGGGAGAGTTTCTAACACTCACCTTCTTGTGGTTCTTGTAGACGTTCCTGTGGGCGAACTCCTTCCCACACAGCTTGCACTTGTAGGGCTTGTCCTCGCTGTGGATGATCTTGTGAGCCGTCACCTGGTCGAGGCGTTTGAAGGAGCGGCTGCACACCTCACAGGTGTACGGACGCTTCTCTGAGGACACAATGCATCATGGGAAGCACAGAGACTAGGTCTGAAGCAAACGGGGAAAACACATCACGATGCAAAAGGTGTTTCTGTTTGATTTGCCTCACCTGAGTGTGTGATCATGTGACGCTTCAGCTGATTGGTGGAGATGAACTTCTTGTCACAGGCGTGGCATTCCAGTATTTCATGAACCTGCAACAGAGGACTCTTTAAAGTAGAGACACTACATACTGATATACACCTCAACATCAGCAGGAGAGGACTCTTTAAAGTAGAGACACTACATACTGATATACACCTGAACATCAGCAGGAGAGGACTCTTTAAAGTAGAGACACTACATACTGATATACACCTGAACATCAGCAGGAGAGGACTCTTTAAAGTAGAGACACTACATAATGATATACACCTGAACATCAGCAGGAGAGGACTCTTTAAAGTAGAGACACTACATACTGATATACACCTGAACATCAGCAGGAGAGGACTCTTTAAAGTAGAGACACTACATACTGATATACACCTGAACATCAGCAGGAGAGGACTCTTTAAAGTAGAGACACTACATACTGATATACACCTGAACATCAGCAGGAGAGGACTCTTTAAAGTAGAGACACTACATACTGATATACACCTGAACATCAGCAGGAGAGAACTCTTTAAAGTAGAGACACTACATACTGATATACACCTGAACATCAGCAGGAGAGGACTCTTTAAAGTAGAGACACTACATACTGATATACACCTGAACATCAGCAGGAGAGGACTCTTTAAAGTAGAGACACTACATACTGATATACACCTGAGCATCAGCAGGAGAGAACTCTTTAAAGTAGAGACACTACACACTGATATACACCTGAACATCAGCAGGAGAGGTCTCTTTAAAGTAGAGACACTACATACTGATATACACCTAAACATCAGCAGGAGAGGACTCTTTAAAGTAGAGACACTACATACTGATATACACCTGAGCATCAGCAGGAGAGGACTCTTTAAAGTGGAGACACTACATACTGATATACACCTGAACATCAGCAGGAGAGGACTCTTTAAAGTAGAGACACTACATACTGATATACACCTGAACATCAGCAGGAGAGGACTCTTTAAAGTAGAGACACTACATACTGATATACACCTGAACATCAGCAGGAGAGGACTCTTTAAAGTAGAGACTCTACATACTGATATACACCTGAATATCAGCAGGAGAGGACTCTTTAAAGTAGAGACACTACATACTGATATACACCTGAACATCAGCAGGAGAGGACTCTTTAAAGTAGAGACACTACATACTGATATACACCTGAACATCAGCAGGAGAGGACTCTTTAAAGTAGAGACACTACATACTGATATACACCTGAACATCAGCAGGAGAGGACTCTTTAAAGTAGAGACACTACATACTGATATACACCTGAACATCAGCTGGAGAGGACTCTTTAAAGTAGAGACACTACATACTGATATACACCTGAACATCAGCAGGAGAGGACTCTTTAAAGTAGAGACACTACATACTGATATACACCTGAACATCAGCAGGAGAGAACTCTTTAAAGTAGAGACACTACATACTGATATACACCTGAACACCAGCAGGAGAGGACTCTTTAAAGTAGAGACACTACATACTGATATACACCTGAACATCTGCAGGAGAGGACTCTTTAAAGTAGAGACACTACATACTGATATACACCTGAACATCTGCAGGAGAGGACTCTTTAAAGTAGAGACACTACATACTGATATACACCTGAACATCAGCAGGAGAGGACTCTTTAAAGTAGAGACACTACATACTGATATACACCTGAACATCAGCAGGAGAGGACTCTTTAAAGTAGAGACACTACATACTGATATACACCTGAACATCAGCAGGAGAGGAGTCTTTAAAGTAGAGACACTACATACTGATATACACCTGAACATCAGCAGGAGAGGACTCTTTAAAGTAGAGACTCTACATACTGATATACACCTGAACATCAGCAGGAGAGGACTCTTTAAAGTAGAGACACTACATACTGATATACACCTGAACATCAGCAGGAGAGGACTCTTTAAAGTAGAGACACTACATACTGATATACACCTGAACATCAGCAGGAGAGGACTCTTTAAAGTAGAGACACTACATACTGATATACACCTGAATATCAGCAGGAGAGGACTCTTTAAAGTAGAGACACTACATACTGATATACACCTGAACATCAGCAGGAGAGGACTCTTTAAAGTAGAGACACTACATACTGATATACACCTGAACATCAGCAGGAGAGGACTCTTTAAAGTAGAGTGTTTAAAAGTTAAAGGATCAACAGAAAGTAAAGCTTGTCTCCCCCCCCCCCCAATCTGACAGAAAGTAATTAAAGTGCTGAAAAGTTCCCTCTCGTCTCCGTCAGCTGCAGTAATTGCCTGAATATCCGCGCCTCTGATATGTTAATGTTCAGAGGAACATGTAGAGTTTAATAACGGAGCGCTAAGCGGCTTTATGGACGTCTGCAGAGCCTCTGATGGAGCGCAGTATTACTGTAATATATTAACTCTGTGAGGACTCAATTAATCTCAACAACTCCATTACATGAGCAGAAACATCCTATCACGCTGACCTGGATTCACACTGTGCCGCTCAGACCTCAGGCTGGTGCATGATGGGAAATCTGTTTTGCTTTTCTAAGCCCAATATCAGCAGGACTGAAACTGTGGAGGATTCTGGAAACGATTGCTAAAATACGTCCAGGTGAGTCTGCATGTCTAAGAGTTTAGAGAAGACTGGATTCATCTGGTTGATGGATGATGACGAGGGGAAATGAAAAGTCATCATTAGCAGCAGATAACCAATCAGAGGAGAGAATAACCCAATGCCTGCACACAACAATAAGTGATGGATCCATAAAGAAACAAATATTTTAAAGCTGCAATTGAATGCTTTTTAGGCGAATAAAAAGTCAGGAAATGTTTGAAATTGTCAATCCGAGTGTCTCAGAGTCCGAGCTGATGTGTCTAAATGTACAAAGATATTCACGTTATATACCAGACGTCTGCTCTCTGCTCACAGCCGACGAATCAGGGCGTACAATGGCCCAGAATTCACAACCTTAGTATAAAAACCAGTGTTTCCCATACATTGATTTCATTGTGGCGGGCCGTGGGACACACTGAAAACTGCAGGTTTTTATCAGAGTTTGGCAGAAAAACATGATTATTTTTCTAAATATTGAGAATATAGTAAAATATATCAGTGTTAGAAACAAAACTCAGGAATCAGGATGAGAGCTGCGAATACATGTTGTCTTCTGGAGTCGTGGGCTGGTGTTTGAAAAGTCTGTAAACAAGTCCATCCCAGAGTCTCAGAGTCGGAGCGTTTCAAAGATAGAGAAAAGCAGCCTCCAGATTACAGAGGGACACTGCAGAGACATAGAGTTGATCAGAGTCTCACCTTCCTGTGCTCCTGCAGGTTCAGAGAGGACGAGCACTTCCTGTTGCAGATCGTGCACGTGAGTTTCCGGCGTGCGCTCCCTGCAAAGGAACAAATAGAAGAAGAAATGACCAAAATCTGCAGGACTGAGGACAGAGAGAGCAACCAGGACAGAGAGAGCAACCAGGACAGAGAGAGCAACAAGGACAGAGAGAGCAACCAGGACAGAGAGAGCAACCAGGACAGAGAGAGCAACCAGGACAGAGAGAGCAACAAGGACAGAGAGAGCAACCAGGACAGAGAGAGCAACCAGGACAGAGAGAGCAACCAGGACAGAGAGAGCAACAAGGACAGAGAGAGCAACCAGGACAGAGAGAGCAACCAGGACAGAGAGAGCAACAAGGACAGAGAGAGCAACCAGGACAGAGAGAGCAACCAGGACAGAGAGAGCAACCAGGACAGAGAGAGCAACCAGGACAGAGAGAGCAACAAGGACAGAGAGAGCAACCAGGACAGAGAGAGCAACCAGGACAGAGAGAGCAACCAGGACAGAGAGAGCAACCAGGACAGAGAGAGCAACCAGGACAGAGAGAGCAACCAGGACAGAGAGAGCAACCAGGACAGAGAGAGCAACCAGGACAGAGAGAGCAACCAGGACAGAGAGAGCAACAAGGACAGAGAGAGCAACCAGGACAGAGAGAGCAAACCAGGACAGAGAGAGCAACAAGGACAGAGAGAGCAACCAGGACAGAGAGAGCAACCAGGACAGAGAGAGCAACAAGGACAGAGAGAGCAACAAGGACAGAGAGAGCAACCAGGACAGAGAGAGCAACCAGGACAGAGAGAGCAACCAGGACAGAGAGAGCAACCAGGACAGAGAGAGCAACCAGGACAGAGAGAGCAACAAGGACAGAGAGAGCAACAAGGACAGAGAGAGCAACCAGGACAGAGAGAGCAACCAGGACAGAGAAAGCAACCAGGACAGAGAGAGCAACTAGGACAGAGAGAGCAACCAGGACAGAGAAAGCAACCAGGACAGAGAGAGCAACAAGGACAGAGAGAGCAACCAGGACAGAGAGAGCAACCAGGACAGAGAGAGCAACAAGGACAGAGAGAGCAACTAGGACAGAGAGAGCAACCAGGACAGAGAAAGCAACCAGGACAGAGAGAGCAACAAGGACAGAGAGAGCAACCAGGACAGAGAGAGCAACAAGGACAGAGAGAGCAACCAGGACAGAGAGAGCAACCAGGACAGAGAGAGCAACCAGAGTCCCAGCTGCCGGGAAGGAGCTTCAGGAGATTCCACAGAGACATCAGTGTTGTCTCTGAATAGCTTCTGAAGGATGAGAGAGCTGCCAGAGGGAGAGCAGCTGTGCTTCTGGAGTCTTTACGCTGAAACTGGATCAATATTTATCAGGACATTCTGTGAGGTCCTCCAGTCTTCTGCCGCTTCCTGCAGGACGGCTAAATGATGCTAAGACGGCTAGCACTAGCTTAGCTAGCACTAGCTTAGCACGATGTGTTTAGAACGTGAGAAAACGTCCTGCAAAAAAACACGTCGCAAACATCGTAAGCAAATATGCTGCAATGAGTAGTTGGGACACGCACGCGCACACACACACACACACACACACACACACACACACACACACACACACACACACACACACGGACACACGCACGGCCCTACATCCCATCATAAATAGCTTCAGACACACAGGTCAGATGGTACAGAGCGAGTAATGAGAGTCTCCATCATCAGATTACACTGATCCACTTTCTGAGAGGACCGTCAGCACGTCCTGAGCAGAGTGAAACTGCAGGAAGTCCTGTTTCTGTGTGGGTCCCTGAAGGCAGCATCTCCCTGCTCCAATGGGATGTTTCTGTGTGGGTCCCTGAAGGCAGCATCTCCCTGCTCCAATGGGATGTTTCTGTGTGGGTCCCTGAAGGCAGCATCTCCCCTGCTCCAATGGGATGTTTCTGTGTGGGTCCCTGAAGGCAGCATCTCCCTGCTCCAATGGGATGTTTCTGTGTGGGTCCCTGAAGGCAGCATCTCCCTGCTCCAATGGGATATCCTGTTTCTGTGTGGGTCCCTGAAGGCAGCATCTCCCTGCTCCAATGGGATGTTTCTGTGTGGGTCCCTGAAGGCAGCATCTCCCTGCTCCAATGGGATGTCCTGTTTCTGTGTGGGTCCCTGAAGGCAGCATCTCCCTGCTCCAATGGGATGTTTCTGTGTGGGTCCCTGAAGACAGCATCTCCCTGCTCCAATGGGATGTTTCTGTGTGGGTCCCTGAAGGCAGCATCTCCCTGCTCCAATGGGATGTTTCTGTGTGGGTCCCTGAAGGCAGCATCTCCCTGCTCCAATGGGATGTTTCTGTGTGGGTCCCTGAAGGCAGCATCTCCCTGCTCCAATGGGATGTCCTGTTTCTGTGTGGATCCCTGAAGGCAGCATCTCCCTGCTCCAATGGGATGTCTCTGTTTCTGTGTGGGTCCCTGAAGGCAGCATCTCCCTGCTCCAATGGGATGTCTCTGTTTCTGTGTGGGTCCCTGAAGGCAGCATCTCCCTGCTCCAATGGGATGTCCTGTTTCTGTGTGGGTCCCTGAAGGCAGCATCTCCCTGCTCCAATGGGATGTCCTGTTTCTGTGTGGGTCCCTGAAGGCAGCATCTCCCTGCTCCAATGGGATGTCCTGTTTCTGTGTGGGTCCCTGAAGGTAGCATCTCCCTGCTCCAATGGGATGTCCTGTTTCTGTGTGGGTCCCTGAAGGCAGCATCTCCCTGCTCCAATGGGATGTCCTGTTTCTGTGTGGGTCCCTGAAGGCAGCATCTCCCTGCTCCAATGGGATGTCTCCACATATGAACCCCTCTCTATGAAGCCCAGGCTGGATGTGTTTGAAGAGGCAACACGTGACATTTCAATATAAAAGCAGACAGACCACTGGCCCAGGTGACAGGAAGTGATGTCACTCACCTTCACCTGTACAGTCTCACCTGTGTGGACGTTTCCTTTGTGCTTCTTCAAAGCGTCTTTGCTCTTGAATCTCTTCCCACAGCTCTCAGCTTTACAGATGAAACGAGCATCTCCTTTACACGCCTCCTTATGCTGAAGGAAACTGAGGAGGAGGAGGAGGAGGAGGAGGAGGAGGAGGAGGAGGAGGAGGAGGACACAGATAAATGTTACTAGGTGTGTTAGCTGATTAGATACTGCAGATGTGTTCAGGTGTGTTACAGGTGTGTTTCAGGTGTGTTCAGGTGTGTTTCAGGTGTGTTCAGGTGTGTTTCAGGTGTGTTCAGGTGTGTTTCAGGTGTTTCAGGTGTGTTTCAGGTGTGTTCAGGTGTGTTTCAGGTGTTTCAGGTGTGTTTCAGGTGTGTTTCAGATGTGTTTCAGGTGTGTTTCAGATGTGTTTCAGGTGTGTTTCAGGTGTGTTCAGGTGTGTTTCAGGTGTTTCAGGTGTGTTTCAGGTGTGTTCAGGTGTGTTGTGTTCAGGTGTGTTCAGGTGTGTTCAGGTGTGTTGTGTTCAGGTGTGTTCAGGTGTGTTGTGTTCAGGTGTGTTCAGGTGTGTTGTGTTCAGGTGTGTTCAGGTGTGTTCAGGTGTGTTGTGTTCAGGTGTGTTGTGTTCAGGTGTGTTCAGGTGTGTTTCAGGTGTGTTCAGGTGTGTTTCAGGTGTGTTTCAGGTGTTTCAGGTGTGTTCAGGTGTGTTTCAAGTGTTTCAGGTGTGTTTCAGGTGTGTTCAGGTGTGTTTCAGGTGTGTTCACGTGTGTTCAAGTGTTTCAGGTGTGTTCAGGTGTGTTTCAGGTGTGTTCAGGTGTGTTTCAGGTGTGTTTCAGGTGTGTTCAGGTGTGTTTCAGGTGTGTTTCAAGTGTGTTCAGGTGTGTTCAGGTGTGTTTCAGGTGTGTTTCAAGTGTTTCAGGTGTGTTTCAGGTGTGTTCAGGTGTGTTTCAGGTGTGTTCAGGTGTGTTTCAGGTGTGTTTCAGGTGTGTTTCAGGTGTGTTTCAGGTGTGTTTCAGGTGTGTTTCAGGTGTGTTTCAGGTGTGTTCAGGTGTGTTTCAGGTGTGTGTGATTCAGGTGTGTGTGATTCAGGTGTGTGTGATTCAGGTGTGTGTGATTCAGGTGTGTGTGATTCAGGTGTGTGTGATTCAGGTGTGTGTGATTCAGGTGTGTGTGATTCAGGTGTGTGTGATTCAGGTGTGATTCAGGTGTGTTCAGGTGTGTTTCAGGTGTGTTCAGGTGTGTTTCAGTGTAACAGGTGTGTTTCAGTGTGTAACAGGTGTGTTTCAGGTGTGTTTCAGGTGTGTGCAGGTGTGTTTCAGTGTGCAGGTGTGTTTCAGGTGTGTTTCAGGTGTGTTCAGTGTGTTTCAGGTGTGTTCAGGTGTGTTGTGTTCAGGTGTGTTGTGTTCAGGTGTGTTGTGTTCAGGTGTGTTCAGGTGTGTTGTGTTCAGGTGTGTTCAGGTGTGTTGTGTTCAGGTGTGTTCAGGTGTGTTGTGTTCAGGTGTGTTCAGGTGTGTTGTGTTCAGGTGTGTTGTGTTCAGGTGTGTTCAGGTGTGTTTCAAGTGTGTTCAGTTGTGTTCAGGTGTGTTCAGGTGTGTTTCAGGTGTGTTTCAGGTGTGTTTCAGGTGTGTTTCAGATGTGTTTCAGGTGTGTTTCAGATGTGTTTCAGATGTGTTTCAGGTGTGTTTCAGGTGTGTTTCAGGTGTGTTTCAGATGTGTTTCAGGTGTGTTTCAGGTGTTTCAGGTGTGTTCAGGTGTGTTCAGGTGTGTTCAGGTGTGTTTCAGGTGTGTTTCAGGTGTGTTTCAGATGTGTTTCAGGTGTGTTTCAGGTGTGTTTCAGGTGTTTCAGGTGTGTTCAGGTGTGTTTCAGGTGTATTTCAGGTGTGTTTCAGGTGTGTTTCAGATGTGTTTCAGGTGTGTTTCAGGTGTGTTCAGGTGTGTTCAGGTGTGTTTCAGGTGTTACCTGGAGATGGAGCTGAAGCTGGAGCTGCACAGAGAGCATTGATGAGATTTAGAGTCTGAGGAGGGGTCAGGAGACTCTGAGCAGTGAAGAACACTGAGGAGGGATAAAACACAGGGTTAGTGAATCTGATCTGGGATCAGATTTAGAGGAGGTTAATGCAACTGAACTGAGATCAGTTTTTGAGAGAACAGAGGTTAACGAATCTGGTCTGGGATCAGTTTTAGAGGTAATGAATCTGCTCTGGGATCAGTGTTAGAGGTAATGGTTCTGATCTGGGATCAGTGTTAGAGGTAATGGTTCTGATCTGGGATCAGTTTTAGAGGTAATGGTTCTGGTCTGGGATCAGCTTTAGAGGTAATGAATCTGATCTGGGATCAGTGTTAGAGGTAATGGTTCTGGTCTGGGATCAGTTTTAGAGGTAATGTGTTAATTAATCTGATCTGGGATCAGTTTTAGAGGTAAAGGTTCTGGTCTGGGATCAGTTTTAGAGGTAAAGAATCTGATCTGGGATCAGTTTTGGAGGTAATGGGTTAACGAATCTGATCTGGGATCAGTTTTAGAGGTAATGAATCTGATCTGGGATCAGTGTTAGAGGTAATGGTTCTGGTCTGGGATCAGTTTTAGAGGTAATGTGTTAATTAATCTGATCTGGGATCAGTTTTAGAGGTAAAGGTTCTGGTCTGGGATCAGTTTTAGAGGTAAAGAATCTGATCTGGGATCAGTTTTGGAGGTAATGGGTTAACGAATCTGATCTGGGATCAGTTTTAGAGGTAATGAATCTGATCTGGGATCAGTGTTAGAGGTAATGGTTCTGGTCTGGGATCAGTTTTAGAGGTAAAGGGACCTACTGGCGCTGCAGGGCTTGTCTGACGGGGAACTTCTTTCCACAGTTCCTGCACTTGAAGTCCTTTTCTTCGCTGCTGGGTCTCTGGTGAAGCGTCTGCAGGTGATTGGCCAGAATCTCCTCTGATGGGAAGCTGCTCTCACACAGCAGGCAGGGGTAATCCTCCTTCTTTATCACCAGCTCTGAGGAGGAGGAGGAGGAGGAGGAGGAGGAGGAGGAGGAGGAGGAGGAGGAGGAGGAGGAGGAGGAGGAGGAGGAGGAGGAGGAGGAGGAGGAGGAGGAGGAGGAGGAGGAGGAGGAGGAGGAGGAACATTTGAGAATTCACAGCAAAAAGTGAAATACATATTTTTTTAAAGTCCACATTTCGAGAAAAGTCCGAATTTTTGGAGATTTAAGAAAAAAGTCACCAGAAATAAACTAGAATTTTGATTTTTGTTTGAAAAAAGTCAGATTTTTTGGAAAATAAACTCTGATTTTCTTTTTTATAAAATCAGAGTTGTGAGATTTGGAGAAAGTTATGATTTAGAGAAAGTTGTGATTTGGAGATTTGGAGATTTGGAGAGTGCACACAGTAAGAAACAGACCTAACATATTCTGTCTATAATCATCAGTGGTCAGGATTCAATCATAATACCCATTTCTACTAGATGTCTGGCGTCTTTACTGTTCTCGTCGTCGTCCTTCATCACCTCCTCCTCTTCCTCCTCCTCCTCTTCCTCCATGTCACTGTCCAGGTAGCCAATCAGGAGCTCCGTATCCGTGTCGATGTCGTCCACCGCCAGGTAGAAGATGTTCTCTCCATCCTGAGAGAAAACAACAAGTTTACAATGAAGACGATAGATTTACTGTGTATATATCAGCAGGAGAGGGGTCTGAAGAAGAAGGGGAGGGGTCTGTCTGAAGAAGGGGAGGGGTCTGAAGAAGAAGGGGAGGGGTCTGTCTGAAGAAGGGGAGGGGTCTGTCTGAAGAAGGGGAGGGGTCTGAAGAGAAGGGGAGGGGTCTGTCTGAAGAAGGGGAGGGGTCTGTATGAAGAAGGGGAGGGGTCTGTCTGAAGAAGGGGAGGGGTCTGTCAGAAGCATGAGAGGGGTCTGAAGAAGAAGGGGAGGGGTCTGACTGAAGAAGGGGAGGGGTCTGTCAGAAGCAGGAGAGGGGTCTGTCTGAAGAAGGGGAGGGGTCTGACAGAAGAAGGGGAGAGGGGTCTGTCAGAAGAAGGGGAGGGGTCTGTCTGAAGAAGGGGAGGGGTCTGTCTGAAGAGAAGGGGAGGGGTCTGACTGAAGAGAAGGGGAGGGTTTGTCTGAAGAAGGGGAGGGGTCTGAAGAAGAAGGGAGGGGTCCTGTCTGAAGAAGGGGAGGGGTCTGTATGAAGAAGGGGAGGGGTCTGTCTGAAGAAGGGGAGGGGTCTGTCTGAAGAAGGGGAGGGGTCTGTCAGAAGCATGAGAGGGGTCTGAAGAAGAAGGGGAGGGGTCTGTCTGAAGAAGGGGAGGGGTCTGACTGAAGAAGGGGAGGGGTCTGTCAGAAGCAGGAGAGGGGTCTGTCTGAAGAAGGGGAGGGGTCTGACAGAAGAAGGGGAGGGGTCTGTCAGAAGAAGGGGAGGGGTCTGTCTGAAGAAGGGAGGGGTCTGTCTGAAGAGAAGGGGAGGGGTCTGACTGAAGAGAAGGGGAGGGGTCTGACTGAAGAGAAGGGGAGGGGTTTGTCTGAAGAAGGGGAGGGGTCTGACTGAAGAGAAGGGGAGGGGTCTGTCTGAAGAAGGGGAGGGGTCTGTCTGAAGAAGGGGAGGGGTCTGACTGAAGAGAAGGGGAGGGGTCTGTCTGAAGAATAATGTTGAGTCAGAATTTTTAGATAAAAGTCAGATTCTGAGATAAGATAGGATGAACCTTAATTCATCACTCATAGGGGGAAGTTCCGTTTCCACATGAATAACTCTCCATGGGGCGCTGACAGAACTTTAAGCAGAGCGTCACAATGAGGAAAATACTGTTGCTCTAAAGCGCGCGCACACACACACACACACACACACACATTTTGTTCTCCAAGCCAGAGTAGACGTGATATTACTCGTTTAGATGGGAACAGCAACGTTCTGTTTACATCCAAGAGGCGTGTGCGGAACGGAGGATCTAAACTGGGATGGAAAAACGTATTTTGTGGTTTTTAAAAACAATGATAACTGCTCAAATGTTAGCCTTTGATGAGCAGCTCTTTTGAGTTGGGACTGATGCACAGAGCCCGAGCTGTCCATCAGTCGAACTGCAGCAGTTAGTCTGATGCACAGAGCCCGAGCTGTCCATCAGTCGAACTGCAGCAGTTAGTCTGATGCACAGAGCCCGAGCTGTCCATCAGTCGAACTGCAGCAGTTAGTCTCAGCTTTTAGGACCACAGTGTTTACGATATTTTCGGAAGAGGTTTCGTCTCTCTGAATCTGCCGGTGAGTCAAACCAAACAGCGCCGGATCAGAGGCTGATAACCACACACACACACCCACACACACACTCACACACACACATACCATGTATACACCACTTCAGGGGACATTACATTGACTGACATGCATTTCCTGGAGACTTATCCTAACCTTAACCCTAACCCTAAACCTAACCAAGTCTTCACCCTAAAAGTAATGACTCCCCTCATGGGGACCTCCAATTTGTCCCCATAAGGGAGGCGAGTCCCCACACGTGACTGTGTAGACAGATTTAGGTCCCCACAAGTATAGTAATGCTAGGCCACACACACTCTCACTCACACACACACACTCTCACTCACACACACACACACTCTCACACACACACACACACACACACACACACACACCTCTAACCCTTCATATTGTTACACACAGAGCCACTGTTGAGTCTGCAGGTTGAAGTCATTACGGCGGGACATGAGTCCGTTAATCCTGATGAGGTCGAAGGTCAAACTCTGAAAATGTTTCATGAACTTCCCGTTCCCGAAGGTCACGCTAATAAAACCCACGGGTTGGATCCTGAAGTCACATAAATAGTGATTAAGAAGAGGAGAGCTGCACCATAACTGTCAGAGTGAGAGAAGGCAGAGATCTGACACACGTCATGACCTCTGGGCAGCCAATCACACGCTGCCATACCGACAGGGAGCCAAAACCTTCACCCCTGAGCAGCCAATCACACGCTGCGATACGACCGACAGGAGGCCCTCCTCTCCTCTTCGTCAGGAGCCCATCGGTCTGCAGAGGGAGGTCTGCTTTATCTTCCAACAGAAGAAGAGACCCTCCAGACCCTGCATCCTCTTCTACAGTTTAGTATTTATTTGAACCTTTTGAACTCACGAGGTCATCTGGTTTCATTTCTGACCCGCGCTCCTGAGAGAAGGGGATCTTTCCCACGGTCCAAAGACTCTAATGCTGCGCTCACAGCGGACTGTCAGCTGTGTTTACTCCTGCCATTCAAACAGGACGCGCTGGCCAGGGGCGGGGCTTATCTCCATGAAGATATTACTGTAGAAACCAACTATAACAAAATGAACATATTTGACCGTGATTTCATTGTTATACACGATTTAAAATGATGCCGAAGTAACAACACACTGATACCGGTTAGTAAATACCAGTGATTAATGAGCGTGTACACATGACAGCAGGAGCAACCGTTTTAAATGTGTGTTTTCTAACGTGTAGCTGCTCCCTCCAAACTCACAACAACGTCATACAGACATGAATAAAGCAGCGACTGGATTCACCATGACTCAGACAGTCTGTGGTTTGTTCATGTTTAACTTTCCTCCAGTTTCTGAACAGATATGAGGAGCTGTGAGCTCGGAGTGCTAACAGCTAACGGCTAACAGCTAACAGCTAACGGCTAA
>NW_022991711.1:0-22500 GCF_902827175.1 Gymnodraco acuticeps
ACACACCACCACCTCCACCACCCCCAACCACCACACCCAACACACACACACACACACACACACACACACACACACACACACACACACACACACACACACACACACACACACACACACACACACACACAACACACACACACACCACACACACACCCACACACACACACACACCACACACACACCACACAACCACACACACACACACACCACACACACACACACACACACACACACACACACACAGTTAAGCACAATTAAACCTTTCACTAAAGACATTTGTCAATTCAAAAGTAGCATTTTACATTTTTCCTTGTGTGAATATCCTCTTTAGTTCTTAAATCATGTTGTCATAATCCAACCCTTGTCCCTCCCCCGCCAGCCTCTCCCTCCCTTACTCCCTTTCACACCACCCCCTCTGCTTACCTGGAACACCGTCATTATTGCTGCGGGGAAGGTGTCAAAGTTGGTCGGAGGAGTGCCATTTAGAAAATTAAACCTAGTAGAGGAAAAACATTACATGGAAGAGAAATGGAAAACAGAAGCGTGAGGCAAAAACACAGAAGTATCTTATAGGTACAACACGTCAATTATTTAATTTTCTTAACCAAACTGGCAATAATAAAACAATGTCTTTGGGATATAAGAGAAGATAGAAAGAGATGCAGAGGTTAAGGGAAGCAGCACTGACTGTCCTCCGAAGAGCTGCATGCCCAGCAGGGCGAAGACAACTATGAAGAGGAAGAGCAGGAAGAGCAAGCTGATGATGGACTTCATAGAGTTGAGCAGTGAGACGACAAGATTGCGCAAAGATTTCCAGTACCTGGCAAGAAGAAGACAGAACGAGTGTGTTTAGCTGAGCGCAATGTTATGTCCAATGCATGAATATGAGGAATAGAACTAAAGCTAGAGTACTCACTTCGTGACTTTGAAAATCCTCAATAACCTGAGAGCTCGAAGCACGCTGATGCCAAACGACGTGCCCGGCTGGATGATGGACCACAGCACTTCAAATATACTACCACATATCACCTAAAGCAAACACAAGCATATGCACGCATGTCATTCATCATGATGAGCCAACGCATCATCCCTGTATCTTTGTTTGTGTGTGAGGTCAAATTGTTTGTGTGGTTATGTTATTAAATGTGTGCATGGTGGTGTGAAATGAGTGTTTGCACCTGCTTATGGATTTGTGTGTTGTGTGTGTGTGTGTGTGTGTGTGTGTGTGGTGTGTGTGTGTGTGTGTGTGTGTGTGTGTGTGTTGTGTGTGTGTGTGTGTGTGTGTGTGTGTGTGTGTGTGTGTGTTTGTTGGGACTCACAATGCAGTCGAAGCAATTGAAGGAGGAGTTGAGGTAGGCCTGTTTGCCAAGGCCGTACATCTTTATAAACATCTCTGTCAAGAATATCCCCAGGAAGATTAATTCAGCAAAATCTGCAGGGAAGGAAGATGATAAGAAGGGAGGAGGAAGAGGAGGAAGAGGAGAAAAGAGGTCAGATTTATGTGAAATATATTTAAGAATGCATTTTAAGTTTTATTTGTATCAAAATCCGTATTGTGTATCAAGATATTCTAAAAGTATTTTTTAATACTCTCAATTAGCGTAAAATATTTTTGAACAAATACTCCAATTTCTCACTATTATGTTGTTTTTAATTTTTTTTAAATTTATCACAATTTCCGGTTTCCATATTGTTATAGCTGTATAATTTTTTTCGGTACAATTAATTTCATCCCATTTGTTCAATAGTATATGCAAAAGGGAGAAATGGTGTGTTTGGGTTAGTCAGCTTTTTCATGGATTTAGTCACATTTACTTTTTGCTCACCCACTCCTTTCTAGTAATAGTGCATAGGTGGAGATAATCTGTCGATGCTTACACAGAGTTAGCATGTATCCCCTCCCTCATACTCACATAAAAAATCTGACAGAGGCTCCGGCTGGTCGTAGTGCACTACAGCCACACACATAGTGTTGAGCCCGACCAAGCATAGCACGGTCCAGTAGAAGGCCTGCGACTTGACGGCGTGTCGGATGAGGAAGCGTAGCCGTCGCTCTCGCCGCTTGAAATCTGATCCTTCCAGCTTGGAGCTCTTCAAGCTGGCCCGGGCAAACGGTGACCCTGAAAGGATAAAGCGAGGGAAAATGGTTTGGTGTTAGCCTGATAATGAAGTATAGAGTGATTTATTGGCAGAACTGTGTGCACTTAGCATCTTGGATAAGCAAAACTGTACACAGTGTAAAATGTCCTCTGCTTTCTGATTCATACACAGCAGGAGGTTCAATAAGTTACACGCCACAACACAAAAAAGGCTCTCCTGGCACACATACCGCGATGATGACACATACAGTAGAAGATTGAGTGTCCCGATGGACGAATAGTGAAGAGGTTTAACAGCTTTAAACTGGTTTAAAATGTTATCTTTAATCATATCACGTCCACCAAACTCAATAGTGTAGATCCTCTCCCTAAATGATAGCTTTGTGCTTTTCTGAATGCTCCCCTTTATTGGTCTGTAGATATTATTGGTTCATTCATTTTCATAAGCATTTTATCTTTACTGATTTCAGCAAAGTATTATTTCCTCTACACATACTACACATCTCGCAGGAGAAAAGGCAGACTTGCCTAGCGTAAGAAAGCTGAAGGAATGAGGAAGGAAGGAAAGAAGGAAAATAAAGGTGTTAAATGGGGGGGGGGGGGTTGAGGAAAGGGGAAAAAGGTAACAAGAGGAGAGAAGTGCCAAGCAGCAGAATAGAGGAGAGGGAAGGAGAGAGAGAAGGAGAGGAGGGTCAGGTAATGCTGATATGCAAGATAAGATAGCATCTGTATGTACCTGTGGTTTGCCTGTGTGTGTGTGTGTGTGTGTGGTGTGTGTGTGTGTGTGTGTGTGTGTGTGTGTGTGTGTGTGTGTGTGTGTGTGTGTGTGTGTGCGTGTGCGTACGTGCGTGTGTGTGTGTGTGTGTGTGTGTGTGTGTGTGTGTGAGAGAGAGTTTGTATCTTACCCACTGCCAGGTCTCCCTCCCCTTCCTCTGGGTTCAGCAGCTCAGCTTTGCTCTTATGGTTCTTTGTGGCTCTTCTACGTGAGCCTGCAATAGAAACATTATGTGTTTACTTTGAAAGTACTGACATGTTACATATATTTGTATCATTTTGTTTTAAAATCACAGCCATACAACACAGTTAATAAGAAAATTCTTACCATCATAAGCCGTGACATTGTCATCATCCGCCAAGATGACCTCCTCTGCGAAACACATATTAAACAAAAATATGTTAATATGCGACATTGAATTTGTTTGATGACTTCCACAGTGTCTGTCAATCTTTTGTTATCATCGTCATTTCTTATTTTAATTCAAACCGGACACAAAGTGTCTGTCCTGCACCTGTGCCTGCTTCTCATCCCTCCCTCCTTTGCATTCTAGCTTCCTTGTTTTTATGTAGATTGTCTTTTCAAGAAGATCAAAGGTCTGCCCTTTTCTCCCTGCCGCTGCATCCAACATCCAACCCTCCGTTCCTCTTATCTTCTCCACATCTTCCCTGCCCTCAGCAGTGAGAAGACAAAAGAGACGAAGAGAACTACGGACAGGCAGTCTTCTCCATCGAAGCTTCAAACAAGGGGCTTTAATCCTTGCTAAATGAGTGTAAATCAAAGCTGTTCACTTATATTTAGTGCACTGGCTGTAATTCAAGTTTTGTTTGCAGTTGAAGGAGAGTTATGACTACAATACACTGCCCAGAAACGTACCTAATAATCTAACCTTTATGATTGAATTGTTTTAATGTAAATCCTGATTTGAGTTGAGGTGTGCTTCAAACTATCGAAACTTCACAATAAAAGCTTTTTTGATTAAAGAAAATACAGTTAAAATGAATAAGTATTATCTCAGTTGCAGCTGCTTCACAATAAAATCCATCAGATTATTATTCATTAGTCATAGGCTATTACTGTAAAGCACCAAACAGATGCTTTAATATTGTACTAATATCACAATCCTGACTATGTAAGTTGTTGGCAAAGGATCATTATTGTGTTTTTTTGCAATATGTTTATACATTACATTACATGTCATTTGTTAGACGCTTTAATCCAAAGCGACTAACATACTGTGGGAAATCCCCATAGGAGCAATTTGGGGTGAAGTGTCTTGCCCAGGGACACAACGACATGCTGACTGCAGTGGGACTCGAACTTGCTACCCCCTGATTCGAAGTCTAGCACACTATCCACTGAGCCACAGCCGCCTCCACATGTCTACATGTCTCTGTGCGTGATGAATTAACACATACCAGCTTTGCAGATCCACTCCAGATATCCGTTGAGTTCCCTTTCTATCTGCTGCTGTCTTCTGAGCTTCAGGAACTCACTCCTGTTCTCCACACGCTCTCTCTCTTTGGCAAACTCCCTGCCGACACACACACACACACACACCAAGTTAGACACTTTTAATGATACCCTGCATGTTTTACTGTGACATAAAAACAAGTTTTTTTAACCGCCAATGAATATGGGAAGTGCAATTATATATCAACAACATTTACAATATAGTTGTCACAAACACACACTTACCCTGACAACACACCCAGCACTAGGTTGAGCATGAAGAAGGAGCCAATGATGATGAGGGGGATGAAGTACATCCAGTTCCATGCACTCCCTGAGGCATCGTTGCTCTGTGATCACACATGCACACACGGACACACGAAAGTAATCAATTAACAATTTGCGACATCAGAACATGTGGCGTGTATTTGCGAGACCCAGGTTACAACAGGTATGCATTTGCATGAGTTAACTGCACTGGCATATGATTGGATCTGTCCTTGCTGAATGTAAGGCTTTTTTTTTAAGACAAACTCGATATCCAAGTATTTAATAAAATACCAGTTCCATTGATTAGCCTGCTTATCAAGTTAAGGTGCACTTTTTAGCATCCAGGTACTGCACACATGGTATAAGGATAGGGAATATATCGATATAAGATCACTACCCTGATATGAGGCTAGATATCGTGCTAGATTTTGGATATCATAATGTCGTTATATGGCAAAAGTATTCTCTTTTTGTGGTATTAAACGCTGCATTACAGAACATTTTCTTAACTCAGGCACTTTTTTTTTGTTGCCCTTTAACCACTTAGTGATTTAATCAACATTACTGATGATTGTTAATCGAAAATCGAATTGTGTAAATATTTTTGTGAAAGCAATACTCAGCCCTACAATATTGTTGTGATACCGATATGGAGGTACTTATCATCCAGCCCTGTTACATCTGGAGTAAACATGCAAGAAAATGTCACATAAAGTAGACATTAAACAATGTGGCATTAAAAAAAAAAATGGAGGTCAGTTCACTTCAAAGTGCTGTCTACAGCTGTGGGAAACATAAACAACAGCAAGGCGGACATGATTTTGCTTTAAGTCATCTCAATAAGTAAATGCATATCTGCCACTCTATTTAGCTGCTCAGTGCAGAGTAAATAATGTATAACAAATACTTTGGTCTCTCCCCCTCTCTATCTGCACCATCCTGCTGTCCAGACTCTCCTTTATTCTCTCCTTATGGTTTCCTCCTTTTGCATCACTCTTCCTTTCTTCTGCTTCCCCTTTTTATTTTATTTGTTTTATTGTTTGTTTGTTCTATTATTTCCTACTCTCTTGCTTAGATATTTTTTTCTAAACTGATTCTTCATATCACCCCTTCTCACCCCTAGACCCCCTCTTCTCTTTCCTGTGTTGCGCCCTCTTTCTCAGAGGCTTGCAGTCTAGCGTCCCCCTGTCTCCTCCGTCCTCCATCTTTCCTTCTTCCTGCATGTAAGCTGGCATTTCTGCTGTGAACCCAATATACCGCAGACTCTTTTTTCTACCATTAAACTTTTATCGCTCCCCTCCCCAGCAGCTGCAAGAATAACTTGGGCTGAACAGGCCCTTTTAAATATAGAGCAGCACCGGGAAGGAGGGACACGGGGAGAGAGACACAGAGTGCGAGGGGAAAAGAGGAAGGAAGGAAATGAGGGGAGGAGAGGGAGAAAAATAAAAAAAAGGAGGGATGAAGAAAGAGAAAGAGCAGCGGGAAGACTGAGAGGGAGAGGAGGAGGGGGGGAGAGACGATGTACAGTTACACTCAAAGACCCTCATCTACCTCTGGTCTCCTAGCAACCGTTACCACTGACAGCAGGGAACTGCTCGGTCTTGGGCATGAGTGATGACACTGTTCAGGACCGGGTACCTATTTCTGGGCAGGCTCTCAGGGTGCACAGGTAGAATCAGTGGAGGTTTTTATGCTTTAATATAACATTTAATGGGAGAAAATAATCTTGGATGTTTCGGTTGTGCAGCATCAAAATGTAGAGACTTCTGACAGACATGTTGGACGAACATAAGACAAATGTTAAGCTACATTTGACGGGGAATATTTCATTTATTTTTCCATACATCGAGTGGCAGTTTTATCCTAACAAACAATCCAACAAAATGGCCGCCAAGTATGAGAATAATGTCTATACAAACCAAGGTATTGCTGATAAAAACAAGGTTAACATGGCTAACAAACTGATACTGTATGTGATTCTTAATAATTGGTGTTTATCTGTTAGTACAGCATATCTATAAAAGTGCTGATGAAGTTTGAATTCTCTATTAGTATCCTCTTTTCTTGAATGCTTGCCTCTATTGTCACCTGAACCTAGACCTGAAACTCTCAAATGATTGACTTGAAACTTTAACAACTGTTTTTTTTACCAGGTCTGCATGACTGGAGGTAATCAGGAATATTTTTGGCTTGTTTACATTAGCCATTTAAACAGCTTAGAAGGAATAAAGTCTTTCAAAAAATGTAATATTTCTTCCTGCATTTTGTCAGGGGCTGTGTAAAGGTGTTGAAAACTGTGTTTAGCAGTACATACATAGTAGAGCAGGTCAGTCCAGCCCTCCATGGTGATACACTGGAAGACGGTGAGGATAGCAAACAGGATGTTGTCAAACTGGGTGATGCCGTAGTTTGGTCCCGTCCAGTACCTTCGACACAAGGTGCCCTCTGGACACAGCCGCGACGGAAGCTCTGTCCCACATGGATACTCTTCTTTCATCTCACCTGAACACCAAACAATGAGGGGAGGAGTTTCAAAACAAAAGGGAGTCGTAGGAAATTATGTTGTTTGTTAAGATTTTTCACCTTATAGGCGTGCCAAATAGGCTCACCTGCTTGAATTATTGAGGCATTTAACATCTTATATTCTCAATAGACCAACAAGTGTTCAACAGTTTTGTTTCTTGGTAGATGAGATACTATTTTTATAATGTCATCTATATATACAGAGAAAAGAGGTAAATTATGCATAACAAGAAAATAATTAGAAATGTTCTGTGGAAACTGCCTTTCATCACATAAACACAGAATTGAGGCACTGTAAACAATCTAAAGCCAATTATGTAATATAAATTTAGCTGAACTAAATTGCCTTTCTATTTTTAGTACTGTGACTATTAATAGTCTAGCCTCATCCGGAACAGGTGTTCATTGGGGTAAACAGCAAATTAACAAGCACTGTTGGCAAAAACAACACACACACACACACACACACACACACACACACACACACACACACACACACACACACACACACACACACACACACACACACACACACACACACACACACACACACACACACACACACACACACACACACACACACACACACACACACACACACAAACACACACTATCCTTTACCTGTGTGATTGTCATAGCATGTTGTGTGGAATTTGCCCATGTAGAACTCCAGGCCGATGATGGCGAACATGAGGATGGCGAAGAAAAGAAGCATGCCAATCTGCAGCAGAGGAATCATGGCCTTCATGATGGATTTGAGCACCACCTGTAAGCCTGGAGGACAAAGTGCAAACAGTGTTGAGAATTATTATTAACCATCATTAATTTACATTTAAATGCGTTTTCATCGAGAGGATCAGGTGCAAGGATCTGAAGAGGGGTGCTCCTTCCTCTAATTATTAATAGCAGTGTAAATCTTTAAAAAAGTAACCCTTCATGTCCTCCACTATCAGCATGACTTGTTTAATTTATCATAATGTAAACCATAAATACAAAAATACTTGGCTTAATACACTATTTACTTTGCTGGCAGAATGTCACCAGAGGTAAAATGAGGTTTGTAGAGGTTTTCTGAAAAATATTTTCTAACAAACAAAAGGTCTCCAAGCACTCGTTTGTGGCAGGTTCTATTTAATGTGAAATGTTGTTTTGTGGAAACCAATCACATTTATCAAATGTATATTACATATTGGAAAGAAACTGTAATTTGGTTTTCATGGGGAGCTTAGTGACTTTTTTGTGATGAGTAAGCCTTGGTTTGCCAGTTGAGCTCTGTAGTGGAGTCCACGCTATTAATAACACTGCAGTGGTGCTGGAACACTACTGCTGCTATAACATTTTTTAAAAAGGAGCAGAGAGTACATAGAACATCCACTTGTATTAGAACACTTTGGGTGCATTATGAAGAACACAGAAGCTGCATAACACCTTGACATAAAAAGCTTATTTATGCTATTTCTGATCCACCAATAAAACCTGAACAAGTTATGCAGCTAAGCTAAACTAAGCTAAGCTAAAACATTTCCTCAGCTTAGGAAAAACAAAAATACTGTTTGGGTAAAGGCAGGAGACTACTGAAAAACAAATAAGTCCTTATTTTTCAATGCAGAATGAAGAGATTGGACTTACTGGGAATACCGGACACCAGTTTAAGGGGCCTCAATACTCGCACAGCCCTGAGAGTCCGCAAGTCGAAATCTGAGCCTATAGTGGACAGGATCCTAAAGGGAAGGAGACAAATGCACAAATGTGAGCAAAGGCAATCAATATGTAAGCTAGTCAAGCCGTCAGTCAGCCTCATTCATACACACGCTTTTACAAACAAGCACACACTTTAACGCAGACCCCTTGCCAGGTCATTACAAGCTACTGGGTGAGCACTGTATGTAAATCCTGTAAGAGCAGAGCTGATCAATACAGCTGACAAGTGAAGAAAGGCAGAGAGTGTATCAGGGCGAGAAAGGGATGGGCTGAAGGGACTGTGTTTTTCAACAGGATGATAGAAAGACTTTAAAATGAAAGAGGAGAGATGGGGTGATGGGTAGGAGAGGGAGGACAAGAGGGCGGGGGAGCGAGCGAGAGAGAGAGGGAGCGCTGGCAGATGGTGAGAAACAAAGATGCTGACTTGCTTATTTCCACCTATTTTTATTCTCGTTACGTTCAAACTGTTTATCTTGGAGGTGTCGCCAGACTGCAGAGTAACCGTGTGTTGGTGTGTGTCTCAGCGCCGATAACACCGCTCATCATCGGAATAAAAGGCTTGTGAACAGCATGTGTGTGTATGTTCGTGCTTCAGTTGTTTAAGATGTTCCCTCGTGCCGCCAGACTTCCAGTCAATCCTCTGGTCTGACGCACACTGTGAATCATCCTCCTTCCCACTTCTCTCTCTCTCTCTCTCTCTTTCGGTCTCTCTGACACATTTCCACTTTCATCTGTTCCACTAAGAGGCCCAGTGACACAGCAGAGCCTTAATCACAGGTTTGAAGTCAGCCCTCTTTTGTGTGGAAACCTTTAAAAATGGCAGGAAAGGGAAAAGTAACACCAATCCTGAATCTATTGAAGGATGCTGTATTGAATTACCAAGAAGCCCACCCCCAGTGGTATATGTACTCCATCACTAGTGTAGGCTGGGGTCCTTGTAATGACATTGTGTGATATCAAATACCTCAACAGAGGCTGACTTGTAACTGAGAGGTCCTGTGCAACACTGTAGTACAGCTGTGTGAAGCAGAAACATCATGGCAGATGTTCCCTTTAGTAGCTCACTGAACCATATATTCTGACTAGGGCTGTCAAGTTAACGCATTAATAACGCACGTTTTTTTTAAGGCCACTAATTATTTTAACGTGCGATTAACGCATGTGTATTTGTCCTCGGCCCGCCCCGTAGTTTCAGAGCCCAAAGGCTTGACGTTGTTGTTATTGTTAGTTGGATGGTGGCAGATTCTAGCGAGAGATATGGATACAAAAAAAGGTGTTTTAAGCCAAGCACACAGCTGATGCTGACAGCCCCGCTCCTGCCGCTCGCTTGCGGCAGACCACGCTTGAAAGTTTGCCGGGGAGACGCCTGGACACGGCGTCTACGAGCAGCAATCTTTCAACAGCGATAGCTAAATGGGTGGCGGTGGCTACAGCTTGCAGGACAATTAACATTGTGGAGGACGAGAGACTCTGTGAGATAATTCGGATCGCATCCAACGTGTCGAGTGGACATCACAGCGCATTATTTTGACCCTAGGTGGGAACTTCAGTCTCATGCTTTGACTGTTATGAAGACAGAGGAGCGGCATTTCGCCGACAACTGTAAACAGGCTTGTCTGTTTGAGCAACTGGCTCAGTGCAAAGAAGTAGACAGGGTTGGGAGAGAGTGTAAGAGAGAGAGAGGGAGAGGTTCCAGGTTGTTGTGTTGACAATATTCAGGAGAATATTTGTCATTGTTCCAATGATAATAAACAAACATTTGCATAAAGCATATTTGTCTAAATAAGAGTATTAAAAACTTGAAAAATATTCCTCTAAGGTACATTTAGAACAGATAAAAAATGTGCGATTAATCGTGATTAACTATGGACATCATGGAAATATTTTAATCGACTGACAGCCCTAATTCTGACATGTGCGAAGAAATATATATATAAAACATTCAGATGTATAACTGGAAGTGCTTTCCAATTAGAGCTCACCTAAATATGGTAAGCCATTACTTGTTTTGCTAATAGACTTTATTGGTATCAACGTGTATCATTTTTGATGCATGTAAATGTGATGCAAAGTCTAAAATCCCCAACATTCCTCCACACTCTCTAACCCTATCTGACCATATAGGGCCCCTTTGATAAAAACACAAACAGTGAATATGACAAATATATATGTTTGTGTTGTGAATCTGCATTATTGGGAATACAAAAGAGAAGCCATTCGAGAAAGAAAAAAATACCCATTTCTACGATTTTTGATATTAAAAACACACAAAATGACGATGAGGACAATGATGGTAATAATGAAGATTTCAGTTTCTAAAACAGCATCCGCCGTCACAAACGGTGTCAAGCCGATGAGGCATTTCCTCATTCACACCGTCTCCACGGTTACTGGGTATTTTCTCATTCATAAGTGTTTCCATGGCAACAGGGACCTTGGCTCATTGATAGAATCTCTGTATCACCTTGGTAACAGGGCCAATGGAGGAGCCTGATTAATTGTTTTATTTTCTTTCTCCTCTCTTCTCTCTATGATGTAAATGCATCACAAATCACACACACAAACACACATGTACACATACAGAAAAAGATAACAAATGCACACACACACACACACACACACACACACACACACACACACACACACACACACACACACGCACGGCCGCTGGTTGGAGATCTAACATATTGAGTGTGAATGATTGTATTCACAGATGCACACTAGAAAGTAGGTCATTTGTAATAAACGATGGATAAAAATGTCGTCAGGGACAGAGAAGCTGCCTAGCGCACATGTTATACACAGATAAACACACCTGCACTTTATACAGAGGCACACAAATGATTCAGGACAATCACATTAAGCAATATTACACAATCTCCCCACCAACCCGCTCTCATGGGACACCATTATACAAACACCATCTTTTTTCGCCTGCTCCCTCCGCCTGCTTTCCTGCCGACTTCAGCTAAATGTGGCTAATTATCTTTGTCCACATCACTGACCAAATCGCTTCATCTCCCCTCCAAACTTTCCACTTTTTCTTGTCTCCTTGCTTTCGTATGATACTACGATTACATAATAACATGTATCTGCATAATTATACATTTCCTCTCGTATTAACTTTATATCCTGCCTTACATACTAATAGTGTATCATTCCTTTTAATGACATTATGTTTAACGTCACGTAACTTCAAAGACAATTAAAGGTTAAGAAAATGTCAAACACACAGCTTTATATCAGAAATCTATACAGTACAACTCTAAACAATGACAGAACTGAAAGTAATGCCTCCATGACCTATTCCGTTTTTAATTATCTGAATGTGTCAGCTGTTTTTCACAATAAACAAACCTGAATGAAGGAACAAGAAGGAGAGATGGAGGGAGGATGCGAGTCGAGACTGGCTGTAAACTAAAGGTAATTGGACTAATAATCAATACTTGGCATAAAAAAAACAACTAGCTTATTCCCAGGGCCAAATCACTCAGGCAGTTTACTACAAGAGATAGGTCAACACACACAGAAACAAGAGTGCACACAAATCTGCTAACATGCAACAAGGTTGTGGAGTGAATATCTAATCTATTCAGACATGTTTAGAGCCATGTGTGTTTTTTCTTTGTATGTCACACGAGCCCATAGAATTGAGTAGGAAATGGAAAGGAATGTTTGATGTGGAAATGTGAGTGTGTGGATTTGTGTGCGTGCATTGGTCAGAGTGTTATCAAAGGTTCCGTCCAAGGGTGGATAGAAAGGCCAAGTAGCCTTTCATCTTCAAAGAGCAGCACTGCTGAAAACACAACCCCCATTCATAGAGAGCACGACAAAAGATGTGTGTGTGTGTGTGTGTGTGTGTGTGTGTGTGTGTGTGTGTGTGTGTGTGTGTGTGTGTGTGTGTGTGTGTACAATGTATTGACTTCAGTCAGTGTACATAATGTATCATGGGAATATACAGTATGTGTGTTGTAAGTGCTGCAGCATATTCTCTGTCTGCATTTCTTGCTGCAACTTCCTGCCTCTCTGCAAAATGGTTACAAAGCTGGGTGTGTTGCGTGACTGTTGTTTACATTGCAGAGTACTTAGATGGTTTTTTGTATTCATTTTTACTCCTTTTTGACATATTGCTAGCTTTCCTCAGTCTATATCTGTTTTCTTAAAGTAGTGCCTCAGACAGTGTTATTTCCAGTGACTCTTCATGGTTGCAGAGAGCAATTTGTTTCTTCTTGGACTGTACTTCTACTGAAAAAATCAAATTTTTGCCAAATGTTTTGACTATTTAACAAACCATTTTGGTGCACTTTTCAGTCCTATAACGATAATAAGGATAAACAATTATGAACCAATATCTTGCAATCATTTTTGACTGATTGCAATTGCAATATGGTTGACACTATAAGAGGAAATGGTCACCCGTGCATCATTTTTCTCATTTCATTACAAAAATATGAGATAAAGGAAGAGAGATCCAAGACAATTATGTAAGCCTAGTTTCCATCTATTTTCTCGAGAAATCTAACATGGCCATGAACATGCTTTTTAAGTTCAAAGCCAGGACACTTTGAAAGTAGTCTAAAGACACCAATGCCTGTGATTGCTATCATATCAGGAAGTGCTTTGCAGGTTCACTTTGGAGGTACATTGTCATTAAAACCATAACATTCTGCTTGCCTGTTGTAACAACATCTCACACAGCATTAAACTGCTGTGTCATGCTTGCTCAGAGGGTTTCACTGTCAAAACATTAGATGTCCTCTTAAAAAAACAGAGGTGGGGGGGGGGGATTATGTGAGACCGGGCGTTTCCTGGAAGTTAAGGACTGCTTCACTTCCCTCTGCTCTCCCTGTTCTTCCTCTCCTCCCTCCTGTCTCGCCGACACTCATCTTCTCACCCCTCGTCTCTCTTACAGTCTCTTACTTTGCAATGCCGGGAAGAGCTTGGATTCATGATTACTCTTATTATTGAAGCATAAGGACATACCGCCATACGGTAAATGTGTGTGAGAAAAAGAGATAGAGGTAGGCAGAGGGGGGCAATCACCAGTTTCTCTGGTGCTTTGTCAGCAAATATGTGGAAGGTTTATGTAACATATAAAGCTCCCAAATAACCATATGCAGTGACCTCAACATATGAACCTGCGCCAGAACTCCCACATCTCATTGTATTGGACACAGTAGCATAGTAACAGTTTCCCTATGTGGCATGTCTAATGGTTCATGTACTCTATCTATGCTATCAGAATCAATGTATTTCACAATTAGCAAAAGAAAAAATGAGAACCAAAGTGTGTTGTTATTATCAGAAAATAGTTATTAAGCTTTGCGAATGTCTTAAAACAACTACTGTATAGAGAACATCAGTTGTGTGGTTCAGTTAACTGAGAGTATTCTCACATCAACAATAAGACACACATTCAATACCGTTTTTTCTCTTCTCCCTAACCGATCACTTATGCAATTACAGTCGTGTAAATCCCATTAATCATTTAACAAAAACTGCTCCCACACACCAGCGTTTTCACAGTTGTAAACACCACACAGCCTGCAATATTTACATTAAAGAGAAAGTGTTGTTAAAGACTGAACGTCAATTTACAGTTAACATGGTGAATTATAAGATAGACACGTGTTGGGAAAACATCTGGACAAATCGCGCTTGTTTTGTGGAGGGGATGGTTTTTACCTCCCTTGTCTCTTTCCATTCAATCCCTTTGCTTCTCTGTCTACATACACCTGTTCATTCTGCACATCCCCTTTTCACTCCTTCTATCTGATGTCTCTTTCCTCTGTGACCCCCACCCCCTCTTTGTCTGTGTACATCATGGTGACATTTGCTCGCTACCCAGGCTGCTGGCTGCCTGCAGTTTTGCTCTGTGATCTGCCTGCTGCCTTGCCCAGAATGGGGCCCTTTATTAGGGCAAAGGAGCAGGGGTGGGACCCTCACAGACATACACATGTTCAAACAAGCACTAAAGCACATGATAAACGACCCTATGTTCTTCTGTTTAAGTTGAACAACATCATATTTTGATCTTTTATATATGCGTGTGTGCATTTGTAAGTGTTCATGTAGGTACTTAATGTACTCAGGGAGTATATGCAGGAATCCTGAAGTCAGATGTAATACCTTTTAAGACCTATTTTAAGACCATACATTTTAAGACCTCATCGCCACTTCGAGTTTTAACCGGTTACATTGGCGACACACTTAACCTCACATTGACTATAACACAGTATTGATCCTTGATTGGTCCTTCCTCCTTATCTTCCAACCATTTGGACGCAGACTTGCATTTCCCCATAACGATGTTGTTTAGCAACCGGCGTAAACGGACCTTCGTGCTATCAAGCAGTGAGCGTGCGATGTCCTGTTCAGATGACGTCACATCCAACGGGATGCCATAAATAAACTACACAGAATCACACTACACACCTATGCAATGATTACATTCAAGCTAACTGTAGAATACAACCTCTTTGGACAATTGATATACTTATTGAAAACAAGCTACAAAATGTAATACCTTGGAAAATGCCGTTTAATACTTTTTAATAGCCTTCATTTTCGTTAAATGGATTTATCAACTTTTAATACTTTTTAAGACCCCGCGGACACCCTGGTACTGCATGTGTGTGTTTTATGACAGGTAGGGCTATTGTTTATTTGTTTGCCACTCACCCTGTGCACACCACCACAAAGTCCATGACGTTCCAACCATTCCTCAGGTAGGAGTTCTTGTGGAAGGCGAAACCGAGCGCCAGGATCTTTATTCCAGACTCAAAACAAAAGATCCCAATGAAGTACGGCTCTGTATCATCCTGAGGAGGGAAAGAGAGTAAAGGAAGCAAGGGGGTTAATGAAGGGAGGAAGGAAAAGGACGGAAGAAAGGTTTAAAGGGATATAAGTAGACAGAGACAAAGCCAGACACCAATCGGTAGCTAGATAAATGTGTGTTCAGAAGAAATATTTTCATAAAAATGTGTTGCAACGTAGAGATGGTAGAGAATTCATTTTCTTACTTAGTATATTAATGGATTAAGAGTAATAGTTTGTGTATTTTGTATAATCATTTGGAATCTTAATGTATTATTGATAATGTGTTGCACATCTGGATCATTACATGTTTTCAAGGTGAAACAAATCATTGCTTTAAATGTGTCTATAAGCTGAGTAGCTGCATGCATCTCCACTGAAGTCAAATCAATAAGTAGTCAGAGCTGTCACCTGGGTTGAATGGTGTTTACATATGGCTCACACACTGTGTCCTGCCTGTTTAACTCACCAGGCGCTCAGACAGCGGCGTCTTGTCCCCATCAGGCAAATGTTGCTCCAGAGCCAAGACAATGCAGTTGGCAATGATGGTGGCGAGAATCATCCACTCAAATGGAGTAAGCAAGGACAGTCAAGGAACAAACACTTCTTGAGTCATACATCTAAACAAATACAGCTTGACATAATAAGTGCATTTTGTACATAGTCATTGCTGAAATGTCTCTATTCTCTCCAGCTTTCCAATTTTAGATGCAGTAATGACAAATCCTGCTGAAGGGGGCAGACGTGAAAAATATAATTAAACACAATTCCCACTAAAACAACTTCCATTCTGAGGTTTGTTTTAGATAAGTCACACTTTAAAATTCAAAAAATAATGACAACAATATTGAAAAATGAACATGATATCACATTTTCATTTAAGGTGCAATGCCTTCAATTCCAGTGCATAAGTGAATGTCTGGCCACTAACTGCTTTTGCCGCCTGTTTACACACACTAACAGACACACAAACACAGACCCACAAGCCATCATTATTAGTCAGTTAAATATGCTAAGTGTATGTTCTGGTAACACACCACCCACACAGAACAATACAACAAACAAACACACACACACACACACACACACACACACACACACACACAAACAGACGCAGGCTACATTAAAGTGTTGGTGTGTAATAGCTTGCGTGGACACTGAGTGAGATCCATTGTGACATCACCGTTTGACTCTGTGTACATAACATCTAAGGGCTAGTTGTGAGAGAGAAAGAGAGGGTGAGAGAGAGAGATAAATAAAAAGCAAGAGGGAGTGTGTCATTGTACATTTAATTGTGTTTGTCACAATCTCTCTCTGTCTATATCACACACACACACACACACACACACACACACACACACACTCACGTGGTGTCTACTTAAATCAATCCGCCTGTCTCGTTAAGGTCAGAAGATAAATAGTTACATTTACAAGAGAAAAGAGAGCCAGTGGAGAGAGAGTGTGTCCGAAAGAGAGTGCGAGAGCAAATGTGTGAGGGAGATGAATGAGCGAGTGAGAGAAAGGGAGGAACAGATAGACCAAGAAAAAAAAAGCCAAGAGAGAAATATTAGAATATTGGAAAAAGGGACGAGTTATAATACTATGATTATATGAACATACTGAATATCTACACAATCTGCAGAGTTGTAATTTGAATTTCCATGCCACTTAAATACATCCAGTCTTTCCTTATTGTATTATTATATATCCTAGTTGTTGTCCTCTTCTTCACCTTTTTCCTAAGTGCGTGCTCCTTCCTCTGGGATCAGCATTCCCATGATGAATAGGAGGAGGGGGAAGGGAACGGCAATGAGCCAAAAAGGAAGGAAGTGGCTATTTATGGAATCATACATCATCATACAGTATGTGTGCAAGTGTGAACCATGTATTGTACATGTGTGTGTATGTGTGTGTGTGTGTGTGTGTGTGTGTGTGTGTGTGTGTGTGTGTGTGTGTGTGTGTGTGTGTGTGTGTGTGTGTGTGTGTGTGGTGTGTGTGTGTGTGTGTGTGTGTGTGTGTGTGTGTGTGTGTGTGTGTGTGTGTGTGTGTGTGTGTGTGTGTGTGTGTGTGTGTGTGTGTGTTGTGTGTAGATCTCAGTGTGCATGTTTTCTACAGTCATGCTCAAGGGGAACTGAACAACTGATCCAGCCTGGTCCCAAGTGATGATATATATTATATATATATATACACATATATATAAATATCCACATATATATACATATATATATATATATACATATACACATATATATACATATATATATACACATATATATACACATATATATATATACACATATATATACATATATAATAATAATAATGCATTTTATTTATATATATATATATATGTGTGTGTGAGAGAGAGAGTGTGTGCTATCATCTGTTCGAGCACTCCTTTCTCATGTGCACACATTACTAGAACACCCAGGGCACCATTCAATTAGCCTCCCTGTCCCCCAGCACAGGGTGTGTGTAACTGTGAGTGTGGGTATTTATATGCATGCATGCGTGTGTGTGTGTGTGTGTGTGTGTGTGTGTGTGTGTGTGTGTGTGTGTGTGTGTGTGTGTGTGTGTGTGTGTGTGTGTGTGTGTGTGTGTGTGTGTGTGTCAGGCTGTGAGAGGGCAGAGTGTAGTCGACTGAAAAATAAAAAGAGAAGCAAAGAGAGGGAGAGAGACTGATATAGAAACACAGGGACAAAGGGACAAGTGTGTGTGTGTGTGTGTGTGTGTGTGTGTGTGTGTGTGTGTGTGTGTGTGTGTGTGTGTGTGTGTGTGTGTGTGTTGTGGTGTGTGTGTGTGTGTGTGTGTGTGTGTGTGTGTTGTGTGTGTGTGTGTGTGTGTGTGTGTGTGTGGTGTGTGTGTTAGAAATGCTTATCATAAGCAATGACTGTTCGATGTGTATGTTTGGCACATTTTGTCCTAGCGTTATGTTACCACTTGATTAGCTCCCTTTTTACACTCGCAGGGTGTGTATGTATACGGTAGTGTGAAACAGTCAGAGGAGCAAGTATCCTTAGAAGGGGAGGGAAAAAAAATCAACTTATTATTATGAAGTAAATGTTGATTGCACCATGTAATGGCTATAGAACTTTAGATTGGTAGCCTCTAGACTTTGCATTCAGTATGCCATTGTGCCTGTGTCCAGGTACGATTTGAGCACAAAGGAAGTACATCAACCATTGCACAACCAAAGCCATATTAGGATAATACTTTCATTTTCCCTCGTGACTAAGTAGCTAACCCAAAAAAGTAGCAATGTAAGGCCCCGTTGCGAGTTGCTCAGTGGTGCATTACGCCCAAAATGGAGCGACTGTAGCTTTAAATGTAACTGTATCTGGGCCCATAGAGGATCCGATGTGCACTTTATTTTTCCTGAAGCCCCGCCTCCAATCTCCCGCTTTCGGCTCTGTTAAATCAATGGAGAGGGAAAACACCTCTGAACTCTGCTTTTATACCCTAATAATTTAAATAAGGGCTATAAAAGTGTTCATACTTTGTAGTTTATTTGGCTAAAATTATAAATGCTGATTTAAGGATGTCTCTTTCCCAATCTATCTAAGTCAATGGGAAAAAGTATGTTTTGGGCCCAAATTACGTCACGGACTAGAACGTAAGTATCGTACCCCCATTTGGCCACTACGTATATTTGCATAAACAGCTAGCGCTCTTCCTGGAGGTTTGGGAACAACCAGTATGAGTATGGTAAACAAAATGCAGCGTGTCCTGTCCAGGGTCGCAAGCTATGATTCAATGATAGCACTAGCTATTACAGTTGACATCATCGTACATAGATGACGCCATGACCTCTTCATTTGTTATCAGTTGAAAATATGTCTATTGCCCCTTTAAAGATGCCCTTGCACACACATTTAAAAATCTAGAATATGAATAAATGACTCACACCCTGCCATACACCATTCAATAATGAATCTCTTCCTTCTTCCTCAATGGCTAAATATAGCAGCATGACAGAGTTAAAAGCAGGGAGAAAGAGAGGAAGAAAGAGATGTTGATCTCTCTCCGTTCTCCCACCCTTCATCTTTCTAGTGTTTTCTTTGTCCTCAGTCTCTCTCTCTTTTGCCTCCCTGGTGTTTCTCGCTCTACCTGTGGTTCTGCATATGCTTGCTTTTTATTATCCGTCTAGGTGTGAGTGTTTGCGTGTGTGTGTGCTTTAAAGGGGACTGTAGCAGGTTGTAAACAGAGATGTCTCCCCAAAAAAAGGCCCACAAAGTACACCGGCGAAGACATATGACGCACACGTACATTCGGTCACTTCCACTGGCCTTTCATTCAGCTTGTCCATCACAGCTCCATACAGTCTTCATATTAACTCTGTCTTCTGTCATCTCTATTCCTCAGTAAAGCCCCTGCCTGTTTCTCACCGATATATTTCCCTCTGTTAAGCCTTCTCTCTCTTCTTCCCCATACCTCTCTGCTCTTATTTCCCCCATCTCCTCTTACATTCTTCTTTCTCTTTCTCATTTTTCTTCCTCTCAGCTCTTTTCCGCCTTGTGTCCCCGCCGCTTTCTTGCATCTCTCCTCAGTCCACCTTTCTCTCTCGCTGAGTCCGCCCATCAATCATGCCTATCTCTATCATGCCATCTCCATTCAATATCGGATGAGATGCGGTGTCAGCAAACGCACGAGGACAGCAAGAGGCTATGTTGGAAAATATATGGAGGGCTCAATGCAGGAGAGTAGGAAAGGAAGATAGAAAGAAAGAAACCTGTCCTGGGGGCACAGACATGATTGAAAAGAGTGAGTGGTTAGGAATAAAGGCGAGAGAAGGAAGAGGGGGGAAAACAACAGTGAGGAAGAGAGAAGGGCAGAGACGAAGAGCGCTGAATGAGGGGTAAAGCGAGAGAATGACGGAGGGGTGTGAGAGTATTGCGGTATTTTCTCCTTCTGAGCGGTGTCGAAAGTAGGTTAGTGGCAGAACACACACACACACACACACACACACACACACACACACACACACACACACACACACACACACACACACACACACACACACACACACACACACACACACACACACACACACACACACACACACATATATATAGAGAGGGAGGGGGGAATACAAGGAAGAGAGTGGGTGGGAGGCTATACATCATGCTGTCACATACAGTATGTATGCCACTGTGTGTGTGGTGCTGTATAAAATCCCTGCAGCCCTCACATGCGACCATATATCGACTCCTCACACATTTCCGCACCTCCACATGAACATATGTGCCTTTTTTTTATCCAACTCGTGCCTCACAATTGGAATCCTTAAATCTGGCAAGTACACACATGTATGAAACACACACACACACACAAACACACACACACACACACACACACAAACACACATGTATGAAACACACACATGCTGTCCACCTTTCAATTGCCTCCACGGAACTGCCTCTCTCAACCCCATGCACGCGCCATTTTCAAACACACACACACACACACACACACACACACACACACACACACACACACACACACACACACACACACACACACACACACACACACACACACACACACACACACAAACACTACACTTGACTTCCCTTCACTTGTCTGCCAAAAGAAGTTCAGCCCAGCTGCTACCCTTTGGGAGGGTGCCAGCCTCCCTATTAATAAAACCAAGCATGATAGCACAGGCTTTTGTCACTCCGACACTCACTTTCTTTCTGTTAAAGCACACTGGTTATTTGTGGACTGTTATACGTTAATTTGAAAACGTTGTCAAGAACAAGTAAAAAAAAAAGGGGGTCGTAAGTGTCAAGAATCAAGCAGAAAAATCACCTTGTGCAAAAAGCGGTGTAGGAATGAGTCATAAACCTGAACATGAGCTAGTATTTTAGCATCTTGGGTTTCAAAGTCAATTTTTGTAATTAGCCTTTGGTCATCGTTCCAAAATAAGGTATGTGGTTAATGCGGTTAGGCTTGTGAGATTTTCGCATTTTGTCATAAAATACGTCAGTAAACTCCCCACTGGTGAACATCCAATGCTTAACGAGTCCTAAAAGCAGCGGTTGCTAACAAGTGACAAAATGTGAATACTTAGGGTCCTCAACCCTTTAGCTTAGCGGTGTTGACGCACCAGTCATGTAGTTTGTTTAAAAGCAAATGTGTTTTGTCAATTGTAATCATAAATGTGTTCGCCACAGCGCTTCTTTTTTGCAATATTCCAAAATCCTAGAAAAAACGTTTTGTCTATGGAGCCCTTGGAATGCCAACTTCCAGGTCGGCCTACAACAATAAGTCATCACTGGCTGCACCACTCTATTTGTTTACGGTATAAAGTTAGACCTCATAACAAAATCCTTTTACCAAATCAAATATAATGTATGATGTTCTGTTGCTTGAGAAGGTTTGGTGTTGCTTTTGAGAAAAGGACCAAAAAGGAGAGTAACATAGGACAAAGTTGATCTAATAACTTTGCAGCCACTCCTTTTTATCAGTTTTAAATCCCTCACTCCTTCCCCTCCCCTCCCCTCCCGTCCCTCTCTCCCTCTCTGTCCTGTTACATTATGCAGCAGAGCGCTGGCGGAACAGCTCAAATGATTACTTCATTTTCTTGTCACTTTTCCCTCAGAAGCACTGATTTGATAACATTAATGGGATTAAGCACTGTGGTTGAGACCCATCTAATTATTTTTGATAATCAGCAGCCATAAGAGATAACAGTTGAAGCGCCTCGTTCCCACATTGTACATTTTAAGCAGAAGAGCAGTTAAAAGTTCACATGTATCAACGTTGTCATGCAAAATACGAGCGGATATAAGTTACTCTTTACCAGCTAGGAATCCTAATATCCACGATACTTAAAATGGACTCTACGCTTTAAGCAGCACTTGC
>NW_022991711.1:27500-32084 GCF_902827175.1 Gymnodraco acuticeps
CATAATACAAATGTATGAATCTGAAAAAGGAGCATAATAGGGTCCATTTAAAGACACAGAAGGGGGGTTAACTACTCAGTGAAACAGCTGAGATGAAACATATATTGAATGGTCATTTGATTTATCATTGATTCTGGGTTGTGTGGATCCGATAGAGACCTTAGACATGAAGGCACATGACTCACTCAGCACACACACCACAACCATATCAAAAACACTCATGTCTACAGCTTATATGCTGATCATTGGTTATATAATACAACGGTTTATCTCATTTAACATGTTATGATTAGGAAAGTGTGGTTATTTATGAAACCCATTTCTTGTATTATATTATTTCTTATTGAGCTCATAACTATAGATAGCTCGAACATATATCGACTTCCTCTCTAATTACACAGCACAGGAAACACACTTAAGTGAACGCTGATGACACAGGCAACACCATATGGTGTGTGTATTCCATGAGGTTTGGGATGAATATTAGAGGGTTTGTTTATGTGGGTTCATGCTTGCAGGTGAAACAATGTGTGTTCTGCAGATGGGCATATTTTTAACTTAGCTGCCATCTCATACAAATCTACACAGAAACAAACAACAGAATACATAGAAAACCATATGCAGGGCTTCATGGATTACATTTACTCCTGGTATGGATTTGAAAAGGACAAATAGACATTCAGGGTCAAAGGTCAGTGGAGCAGCCAATGGGTAATTTATTTCTAATGTCAGATAGGATCCAGTTTCAACTTTCCCTCGAGCATGCAACATGATATGTTACTGCTGAGCACATGATAAGGACACTAGCACAAATACAATTCTTGTTTTACACTACTATTCTGTGCAATAGTTCTGGGGCATGAATTATCGGGTGATTTTATATTATGGTCCACTCTCACAAAACAACAATTAAATGGGATTCAATATCAAACAATATGGCTGTTATGTAAATGTCCAAAACCATAAGACAACATGCACATAATTATATGCACAAGGAAAACACATTATGCTAAATACCGTAACATTGAGTTATAAACTGAATAACTTGAAGCTAGTCCTTTGTAAGGAAAATGTTGCATGTTGGGTGTTATTTTAGTAACCTGAGTTCCACCGTCAGTAAGTTAGTTTGCAATTTGCAATAGTTACGTCCTTGTAAATAAAGCCACATGGCCTCATTTACGTCCTTTAACTGGAATAAGTTAGCTTTTAGTTTATTTTGGTCGACCTAGATGGTAACGTTAGCTGTAGGCTACTCACTGCTCGTTGACTGCTCCTGCCAAAAGCATTACCGAAACGCCGCCTTGTTTTTTCGGAATAAAGACGTTTCGAGGCAGGTGGGGTATTTCATAGTAGGCCTACGTCAGGTAGCAGTCACTCATGTGCACACGGACTGAAGACGTTACTTGTGGACGGATGCACGCAAATAGATTTACCGTAAATGAACAAAAAGTGGCTGTAGTGTTGCGGGTCAAAAACATAACATCCAGGGCTATGATTAAGGATGAATATAATTACATTCTATGAAAGTACCTTTATTCTAATGCATGCAACCATTCTAAGGTTGGATAACCACTATGCTCTGTTTGTGTAGTTCAGTTTGTTACTAAGTATACATCCAGTTATGTACAAGACACTATTTGCCTACCACTTGTTCCCAATAAGAAAATATCACAGTAGCACCCTGAACTCTGTAATTCTAATTAAACAACCAAATATCCGTCTATTGTAAATGTGGATGTTAGAGAATGGTTATTTATGGCACTCCCATGGGTCCAGACTGTTCACAACTAAATAAAGCCGCAGGTCATAATTCTGCTGAATAGTGAATCCACTGACACTTATGCATCTGGTGAATCAAAACACTGTTTTAATGACTATTCAGTGAAACATCGGTCAGTTCAATTAAATGCACTTCTGTTCTAATGAATGAATCCTCCTAAGCATTTTAATAAACTACCAATCATATTTCTGCCCTTTTCTACATTGCGTTACATTAATATTTACATTAACCTTTCCCAATGAATGGTCGGAGAAGGACATTGAATGAGGGTTTGCCAGTATGACCCTGCCTTTTTATTGTTTCTGCAATATGATAGCATATAAATATCATTTATTTATGCCGATGCATTATCTGTGGTGGGGACATTTCAATGGTGGATTTCAGAGGGCTACTCTTTTACTCCAAAATGAAAAAAGGGTGGTTAAAATAGATAAAGGGCTTTTGGTTGAGGTTAATATTACCAATTGATTGAAAAATCTACTTTCACTCAATCTAGTATACATTTTCTCTCAATTATATGGATGCGCAGCATATCAAATCACATCACAGTGAGGTCTGGTGTTACCTGAAATGAACCTATGATTGTTAGGGGAATCATCATCTTCTGCAGAGTGAGGACTACCTCAAGCGTGTCAAGCTTTTAGCACATTAGATAATTTAGTTGAACCTAATCCATTCAACAGGCAATTAAACAGGAATCAGGCAGATATAACTCAATCCTTAACATAAAAATGGGTGATTTAATACAGTGTTTTTAATGAGACTTTTATTGGAAGAGTTTCAAAGGATGCTGTGGGTTTTTGTCTTTGGAATATCGATTGAAGTAGGTTATGAAAAATCTCAAAATAGCATTTCATCATGAAGGTTATTTTGTTCCCTATAGCCTCAGCTTGGTTAGATTCCCCACATTAGGCCACACAATAACGTCAACTGTATCTCAAACGTACTCAAGATCGCCCACAATAGACAAGGTTACACAGAGAATGGACAGTGTAATGTGAATGAATTCTCTGGTGAAGGGGATAAAATGCTGTTCAAGCCACACCACGCAATTTATTACAATCCTATAAACAACAACACCACAAAGCACAGCTTCAGAAATTACAGATAAATTGAATCAATAACACCCTGACACAATCTCAGCAAATATTGAACATTATAAGCCTCACAAAGGGAGGAGTTATTGCCGAGCTATTGTGTTGGATTACATTAGATCAAACTGGTGTTCATGTTTTTTCTTCAAACACCGCTGGTGTTGAGACTATATCTGAAAGACGTTTATTATCACGAATGGATACATGAGAGCAACTTCAGAAAAATCTATAATCTGAAACCCTCCTCTAGACCAATCATGAAGTCACGACAAACCAACCTGCTTGTGTCAAGCAAATAGAATAAAACATGTGTAATGCACCAAGCATTCGTATGTCTTGTAATCAACAGTTTAACACGTTCAGCTATTTGAAGACTTGTGATTAACCTAACAATTGTATTCATTGTACAGCTTTGCACTGTACAACTTATTTCTTTTGTACTTCTGTTCATGTTCACACTTATTCCTTACATAAAGAAGTTAATATATTTACTGTAGTTTAGCTTTATTCGTTGGCCTTCCTGCCTTCACCAGACCTGTCATCAAAGGGCTATGGAAAGTCACAATGGCACAGTGTTATTCATGTGTCGCTGAAAGCCGTGACATTGTGACAGTGAGTCAGCCTGCACATTACCAAGAACCAGAAACTGGAATTCAGCCATCATTGTTTTTTATTATTTACAAAGTGGCTTTTCCAACATGTCAAAATGTCCTCTTTAAAAAATAGGTAAATTGCAACTTGCCACTCAAAGAAAAGTTGTTTGAACTTTAACCAAACAGCTTGAGCCACTGTAGAAAGTATTTATTTCAAAGGCCAATACAAGAAAATCTATACTTTCCTTTGCATTCCCTAGTGCCTTACATGTTGGATCAAGTTACCAGGAGACCCACCAATTATTTTCACTAGTGTTATTCTTTCTCTATTTTGTTATTAGCACAGTCAAGGTGGAAATCATCGCAAGAGTTTTATCAAGATAAAACACTTTTAGTGCTGAAACACATCCTGACTAATAACCAAAGTAACACTCAGATACCCAAATGTTTTGTCAAAAAGTAAGTAATCAATCCTATGAGAATATTATACAAATTACTACTTTCATTCAAAATAAATGTACTTTGAGACTGCAGTTAGAGTTATTACATCTGTATTTTGTAAAGGAACTCTATGAAAATACAGATTTTCTGCACACACACTCTCCCTCACTAACACACACATCTGTCATTTAGATGGTGAATAGACATGATTCAGAGGCACTATAAGTAGCTCCTGCATTTTACCAGAGCAGCCCAATTAGTGTGTTATGTCAAGCATCAGCATGGATCAATACAATCATTACTGCAATTTCCCCTCTTGTCATTAACACTCACACAGAAACTTACTTCCACATTTGCATGCACTCACACAGACATACACAAATCCTGCAAATGGAAATGCTTAAATCACTTTCTGTTTTCTCCCCCCCCGAATGGTGCAATACGTGCTGGTTTTCATGAAAGATGGAAAAACAGGGAATTGCTTGAAATGTAACGCTGTCACGCTTAGCGGTTGTAGTACACATGCACACGCACGCACAGTTTGAAATGGTGGCACATTCATATAGTGACACCTGCAGCTTGTGTGATTAAGAGGTGGCTCAAAAGTGTGGGACAAATTAAATACTGTGTCAATGCACAAGTTAATATCCTACCATACTCACACTCATATGCGCCT